>NW_022290905.1:82500-94086 GCF_902635505.1 Sarcophilus harrisii | reverse complement strand
GAAACCAGCCCTGCCCTCAACATTTGCCTCCCATCCCATACCCCGGAGGAGAAACAGAGGCTTCAGTCTTTAGGGACCCAGGAGGTTTCCCGGGGCACGTTTTTCCCTGGTGGCAGAGAGGGACTGACCAAAGCAGTCATGAGAAGGTGGATCCAATATCTGGCAACCAGGGCAGCCAATTGGGATGTCCAGAATATGTGCCATACTATACGCACTGTTTGTAGCCTTTGGATTAATCTGGGTTGTTTGGCAACAGAGATGGGCCTGTCTGTCAAAGGATAAACAGGGTGGCCTTCCAAGCCCTTTGGGCAGAAGGACCCCGGCATTAGACCCCTTTCAGAGTATACAAGGATTTCACCGAATTGCCCCCTTGTAGGCCTCAAACATCTGCCGGTCATTGGACCATCTGACCCTTTGGAGAGGCTTCTCTGACAGGCTAAGGCCTCAACTGTAGTGAAGGTCCCCTTGAACAAATAGCTCCGAGGGATGGGATGGTGGGAACGCATTATTCAGACCAGGGTGTACACTTTACGAAAATGCTACAAGCTCAGTTAAGGGCCTTAGAAAATGCTGGGAGCTTCATACCTGTGGAATCCTCCTTCCCAAAAAGTGGAAAGGAATCAGGAAAAAAAAAAACTTGAAAGGTTAAAACATTAGAAACCGAATTTTGGACTAAGTCCCTTCCTCTTGCTTTTTGGAAAATTAGGACAAGTCTTTAGGGACATAGGTCTTCCCCATGAATTATTGTTTTACCTAAATTACCTCCAATGAACCCAGAGAAATCAGACCAATTTCTTGAGACTAAAGACCTATTCCCTTAGAAAATATGATTCGACAGAACATCTCAAAGCAGAACCAAAAGGTCTTATTCCAGACCCTTTAGGATTTGTGGTGCACCTGCTTAAACTTAGGAGAATCAAAGGCCCTGGAAAGAGGATGAGCTGGATTTCAAGGTGGGCTCCTTTCCAAATCCTGTTGACTTGGATACCCGGTGATAGGCACCCAAAGAGATTGGACATCACACCCTTTGAGCCAAAGGTCCCGTGGATGTACCAAAGAAGTGGGGCAGTAGAGACTGATCCAGGCATTGAAAAGTGTTGAAATTACAAGAAGTTTAGCAAAGACTGATGAATTGTATGTAAAATCTTGACTTTTCCTTTTGGGAACTCGGACTTTTCTTTTTGTATTAGACATTACATTTTGTTGAACTGTATTTTAGGATTAGGGAATTATATAGTATCAGAAGAATGGGGGTAAACCAAAAAGGGGTTGGGGACGAACCTTTTAGATTGAATTTAGGGAACCTTTATTAATTAAGACAGGGGATGAAAATATTTTCAAACTCTGATCCAAACAATAGCCACTGCTTTAGATTGACCAATTGTTGGATAATGTGGGGGGACCTGATCAATTAATTAGTATTTTGGGTTCCTGTTCCCTTGCCTGGACTGGATCTTTGAGAAACAGGTCATGATAACACAATGGAAAACAGGTTTTGGTCAAGAAGAAAAGCACCACTGGCCCCTGACCAAAAGAAGTTTTAGGAGATAAAGTTTGAACAGACTTGGGCCATGGATGGGAGAAAGTGAATGTACATGGACATTTACCTGCACCAGGAGAAGGGAGCCGTCAAGACTGCAAGGTATGTGAATAAAATGGAACCAACCAGTTATGACGGGTCAGTGGTTCGCTGTATCCAACATTCTCATAGTCAAGGGGAATGCAAGGGAAAATGCCACCTGCCTGTTTAATCCTGACCCAGTGGAACCCCAAGATATGGATAAGGTACAACCTTGAATAGCACAGCACCGGTTCAACTTAACCTTCCGGGGAATTGGAAGGGGAGAATAGAGAAGGCCCTGTTAGGGAAAATGTTTTAATTTCTGGAGCCAGAATCTAACTGGGGAAAAATTGGTTGCACCAAATGGGTAGTTGAAACATTTTGAGATGTAATTCTAATTCGGGAGGAAGGCCTAAGGTCCCTGGGATGCCCCAAACACCACCCGTGTGTATTCATTGGAAAAAATGATGATCCATAGGGAGGTAAAAAAGGGCCCTTAACAAAAGAAAAGATTAGACCAAGAATAGTGGAACCATGGATTAGACAAAACATATAGAACCATCCAGCCCTTGGACTTTTTATTCATTATTAAAAAGAAACAGGAGGATCGAGAATGTTGAGAGAGGGAAGTCAATTGAACAAATGCATACTATGGGTGCTTTAAACCTGGCCTGCCTTTACCCATTGTTGTGCCACCAGGATGGCCTATTCGTTGTAGACAAAACATTGTTTTTATTTTACCCACTGCATTTCAGATAGGGTTAGACTTTGTTTTCAACCCTCCATTAACTATGCTGATCTTGTATAAATGATATAAGGGTTTGTCTTAATTTCAAGGATTGAAAAAATATCCCACAATGTGTCAAGAATTTATTGCCAAAGTGCTAGCTATTGTATGGGATGACTTTTTCCTTATAAAGATGTTTATCTTGGGAGAAGCTTACAAGAAGAGATAAAGTTAAAATGGCATGATTTTGGAAGGAGCCCAAGAAAGTAAAAATATACCCACCTTTTTCAGTACTTTAGGTTTTCATGTATCAACAGATATTATAAGGTCAAAAAATTTAGATCAGAAAGATAGATTAAAAACTTTGAGTAATTTCCAAAGTTTAGGATTACAATACAATGGCTTAACCCAAACTGGGATTGTCTAGGTACAAGGGTCGGTTGATATTTTGGAGAAGAGATTCAGATTTAAATTCTTCACGCTAGCTTACCTTTATAGCCCTGGCAAATAGTTGAACAAAGTATTTCCAAGACTCCAAACAGGTTCAAATTGCCCCAGAGAAAGGATTAAAATAACATTATTAGATACTTGAATATCCTACTTTGATATTACATCAAGAAAAGACTTATCATAGAATGGATGACACCCCCCATGCAGTTAAACACCCATTAAGCCACATAGGGTTACCAAGATAACCGATTAAATTGAAGTTAAAGGATCATTATTTTTTTCTGGATGTCCTTATAATTTACAATCCGCCTTTTCAAGGGCTCAAGACTTGTTTCCCAACATCATTAGAGTGGCAGTTTTATTTCAATTTCCTTGTCCTATTTACATGGCTCTCCTTTACCTAATGCCAAATTGTATGTTAGGGCCTGAGGATACCCGGAATGATTACTGGACAAGCCTTTCCAACAGGGTTTAATGTTTTTTACTGATGCCACTAAATAATAAGAGGCAGTTTGTTTTATCGCTCAACCAAAATAGTATATGATACCCTTTTGAGTCTCAATAAAAAAATGAATTTTTCCATTTTACAAGCTCTAAAGATTTGGCCTAAGGACAAACGTTTTTCTGACAGTGCTGCTTAGGGTTGTTTTTTGTTTTAAAAACATTGGAGAACCAGCCATTTTAAATTTAACCAACCTATATATCACATTTGTTGAAATGCAATCATATTAAGACCATTCCATGGCAAAATTTTTTATCATATATGGTCAATGCTGATCTCCCAGGTCCCCCATCCACTGAGAGAATGCTTCCCAAATCCTAGAAGCACAAAAGGTCAAACAAATATGTCTAAAAACAGTAAGGCATTTTCTCTCAACAAAATTTGGGAAGCTAGACTGATAGGAAAATCTTTGCATATCTTGTGTTCTTTTGAGAAACCCCGGTCCATTGCCTATTACTTCCAAAGGTGACCATCCAAATGATATTTGGCAAAGAAATGTCCCACACAAAGGGTCTTGGGACCCAGGAGGTTTCGTGCCAGTGAATACAATTTGGTTTTCTTTACAACAAAGCAAATCTGAGGGAGTTTCGGGCCATAAACCTTCTTTTGTTGCTGTGCAACCATGGGCTTTCCATAATGTTAAACTGACAATGCCCCGGGCCACAACCTCAGTTCCCATTAAAGCTTTTTTCAGAGATGTATATGTCCATGTTACAGGTCCAATTGACTAATTAAGGGGTAGTGGGAAACCGCCATATTAAACACTACTTTAGGAATTTATGAAATGGGGAAACAGGACGGACCCACCGTCATGACCTGCAATTCCTATCTTATGGTGTTTTCACCCACACCCTTTTGCTTGCCCCGCAACTTTTATCCCCTCCTGTCAGGGATTGGACACCATCCCCATGATGCCCCGGTGACACAAACCTATTAGGGGCCAAAGGGGAGACCCCGCACCAAACCAGGTACGGATCTTCATAAAATATGGACAGGGGACAAGGGCATGTTTGTGTTTCTGCAGGTGATGAAGAAGAAAAATGAATTGAAACAGACACATTGGATCATTGGGGAGAAAGCAAATTTTAGGATCCAAATAAAGCAGCATTACCCAAACTCATGGGAGTTCCCTTACCCAGCAAACCATCCAGAAGACGACAGGGAAAAGAAGAGGCTTAAGCCCTGTGGGGGACTTCTACAATGCTGTTTACACTCCCTCAGATTCAAACTCTTAAAAACAGCCCACTGCCACAATACCGAACTGATTTTTTCCCACCATGAGTTGGAACTGTGGACTTGGGAGGACAAACCTCCCGGAATCACCCAAAATCCAAAGCATTAAGGGGATAGCTGAAACCAAGGGAATCTTGACCCCAAGGCCTTTAATTTCCCAAGGCTCATGGTTTTTGTTTTTGGAAAAATGTTACCAAAACCTGGTACCAGTTCTTACCACACAAAAATAGGCAAAAGAACATGCCAAAAGGATTGGGAAATATTGGTAATTATGGAAAAATGTTACTGTTTCAGTAATCCATAAAACAAGCCATAATTTCACTAGGTACCCCAAAATAATACCCATGTAAGGACCTTGAAACATGGGTCCACAAGCCATCATGGAAAAATATGTTTAATTATATCCCAAGGTCAGGGGACTGTGCATTAGCAAAACATCATTTCTTGGGGGAGGAGATTTATAAGGCCTGATTTGTCAAACAGGAACACTAGTAAAGGATCTCATACAAACCAGAGATAGAAAGGTGTTCCTGGCTTTGGAGGGCTTTTTTCAGTCTTGATTGTATGAATCAAGGGAATTTGTGGGCACTCAAAGGGACATTTTAAAGAAGGAAAGAGATCTCTACAAGCTTGTATAACTTATTCTCAACATTCATTACTACCAGGGACAGGCAAGGAAAACTGTCCAAAAACACAAAATATATCGATTATTTATTACCCCTGAATTGCTTTTTAACATCCCATAAAGATCATAGGATTTGGCAAGCTATACCAGAACAGCCCTCTTTTGTTAGTTTCCACTTCATTGAATCATTCCTTTAATCAGCAAGAGATAATTCATTATAAATGATATTTGATGCCATGAAAAAGGACAAAATGATGTTAGATTTTACTTGTCAATTTCTATCTAGTTGTTATTTTATTAATTTTGCTATAGTTTAAACTGGCCATACAGTTCCACTGCTTTTTGGAAGAATTTAAAATGTTCCATGGCATTTTCATGATCAAAGAAAATAAATATTTAAAAAAAGAAATGATTAGAAAAAATCAGTGATGGATTAGGAACACACACACACACACACACACACACACACACACACACACCCACACACACACACATATCCCACATCTAGTAAATATGATATTACTACTAATCTCACTTGGGGAAAAACTTAGAATGCACCTTGAAGGCAACTTTTCCAATCTCATTGAATAAGGGATTTGAGGAAATATCACTGAACATAGCCAGACACCAAAGGATTAACCCTGGGGACTGATCTACAAAAAAATGAAGACTGTAGGCAATATAACTTGTTTTGTTACATCTTAGACCAACCTTTTTATTTTGTTTGTTGGGATTGATTTGCTTTTGGGATTATTAAAAATGTTCCTTTGATCTGTAGCCAAAATAAGCACTGAATTTCAAATTGGCTACCTAAAAAATAGGGAAATTGTTGAGTGTTAAGCGACAGGTCAATTCTCCCAGAGCTTCCCCAGCTGTGGATCAAAAATCTGGGAGTTGAAGGAGCTTTTGCTGACACAGGTGTTGCAGACTAGAATGAGATAAATTGGAGGCAGAGGGAAGAGGAGAGGTCAGACAATGGCAAATCCTTCCTCAGAGAGGTCAGAGAAAGCAACGTTCCTTTTCACAAGAAGAGATCCACCTTGGGTTGGATTCCCGCTGAAAGTCAGGTTTCCCAGGTGTATTCCAACAGCTTTCCCGAGTAATCCAACAGTTGAGGACCATGGGTGTGAAACGAGACAGCCCATTAAAGGTTAAATAGGAGGACATCAAGGCTGGACCCATTCTCCCAGTCTTGGCTGTGTACTACAAAACACTTTGAGAGCCAAGAAAGTGAAGGATTGCAAAACAGTATCTATTTACCGTTGAGTAAAAGATATAAGTTGGAACCAAAGACCCACACAACTGGAGATATATGTCTGAAGGTCAAAGCAAGAGTAAAAAAAACAGACATTCTTTGCAAAAATAACGGTATGCTTTTCCTTTTAACTGATAAAATTCTTTTGTTTTGAAAACAAAATAAACATACAGATATACCATAGGTATTCACTGAAACTATACCCCGTTTTTCCCATTTTATTTAATAAAAAATCATTCTTCGGACAGAATTGATCCCACAGTTTGTAAAGAATAATTTTTTTGATATAGTTTGGAATGTAAAGTGGGAACCTTTGAACCCAATTTTCATAAACTTTTCAACCCAAAAATAGAACTGTTTTAATTTTCACATTTTGTGGCTTTTTTCTCGGTCTTTAGAGTTCCTTAACTATCCTTTAGCTGCAGTATATTTTTCCTTTATAGCCAATTTTTCCTCTGTCCACTGTCTTTCCTGCCACTATGTTCTCCCTGGTAAATTTCGTCTACTGAGTTGTTATATTCCCATTTCTTATGGGGATCAACCTTCCATTTCACTGAATACAATTGAGTATCTTCTAGCAACCATCCCTTAAAAATATCTTTACACTCTTTTCCTCTCGATCTTATGAAATTTCCTTTGGATGTATGAATATTCTTAGAAGATATCCAATGGGCTTTAAGTGTCAATTATACCTAAGAATGTGTTGGTCTTTGCCATACCCATTAATCCCGGGTTTGCTTGGATTCCGTCTAATGAAGATTCTAATGAAAAAGTGGATAATTATATTAAATAGGAAAGGAAATTGGTATTTCCTGTATTTCTTGTATCTAGGGATGTATTTCACTGCCCAGATAATCGGGAGTAGGAGAAAACTAGGGGTTCAAGTTATTCTGTAGATTAAGAATTCCAAAACTTGAACGGGGACAGGTTTTATAATTTGAAAGTTGTTCAGGTTCTTTTGTTCCAGAACTTTATCCACCCATCTATCCTATGGATGGAATTCTGAGGTGCAAGAACACCGTCTTCAATCCAATCATGAAATGTGATGTTGATACTCATAAGAATGTCTATACCAATACGGAACCATACCATGTCTGGTGGCAAGGAAGAGATTAAACCTTAAGTAGTTTGGCATTATGGAAAAATCAGGATCACTTCCCACCTAAAAATTGAAGATTGGATGACTAGGTTAACTTGGGGATGACTTCATCTTTGAAAATGTTTCCAAATGTAATGTTGGTTGGGTGTTTTGGTTCTTGTCAAGAGGTGTGAAGTACTTGCTCTCCCCAAAGGGCAGAAATGAGGTTGCCAAGGCTTTTGGTTTTCTGGTGGTTGACCTTAGATAAAACAGGTTTTTAACTTAGAAGAAATTTTATGGAGGTTAGAGGAAAACCAAACCATGTTTTTCCAGGGAAACTATATTTGTTATCAGTCATTCTAAATATTAAATACCTTTCTTGCCCTCTGAAGGCTGCCATTCAGTTCACAAGGAGCCATTTAAGAAATGCAGGAGAGAAAGGAGGGCCAGGGAAGGAAGTAAATGCTTCTATTAAACTTTTTAAATATTGGGGATTTTTTTATGTCAGAGTTTTAATGTAATTTTCCCAGGAGCTTGGGGGATTCTTATGGGAAAGTTAAGGTGTCAGCCCTGTGCCCTGATTCAAGAAAAATGGGACTTCAGAGAGGGGAAAATTTTTTATGAGAGCATCATGTAAAGGAGGACAGTCTGATGCATTTTTTGTTGTTTGAGGTTCTCTTCAGGTTTGTTGACCTTGCTCTTTTTCTGGCATAGAAGTTGTCGATAGTTCTTTCCATTTTTTATTCATGTTTTAAAGTTTTAGGTAGGTCTCCTTAGGCAAGGGGTTACCAGCTTTCTCTGCAGAGCAGGGAAAGATGTTAACCGATTTCCGGCCCAAGGTTGGGAGTGCTCTGAGGAGAGTTTTCCTTCCCAACAGGGTGGATTCGGCACTGGCCTTTATCATGCCCAGGTTGGGCTGAGTGGATTACCGGGAGCCCCTCGGGCTAGAGACTAACGGGTGGGTCACTGCCCCAGGCCGGAGCCCTTGTGGGACCGTGAGTATTAGCAGGACCACAGACCGCAGACCCTGGAACCTGCCCCAGCGTTCTGCCCAATGCAAATCGGCCCTGAAAAGTTCTATGGCCCTTGGACTTCCCACTGGCGCAGATTGAGGCAACCCGGCGCCCCTTCCTGCCGTGCAGGATCACAACTGCCCCAAGGAAAAGCCACTGTTGGTTGGGCTGCGCATTGTGCTGAGATCTGTGCCTTTCACCCGGTTTGAGACTCCTCCTGGGAACCTAATTTCTTCCCCGCTTTGGGCCAATCTCCCCCTTTGGAACCAACCTTTTGGGGACTGCAGATTTTCTTTCCGGTGAGTTGTTCTACTTTATTTTAAATTGGAGTCAAGACTATTTTTGAGGCTCGAATAATATTGATAAAGAGGGGAGAAGGTTTGGTAAGGTGTCTTTCCCATCCTTTCCCCTTTTATTGCATCATTAAAAAAACCAACAGAAGAGATCCAAAAGAGAAATTTATTTAAAATAAATTCAATAGGATAAAATAATTGAGGAATCTATTTGCCAAGGGAGAGTTCGGGAACCTATGGAACAAACTAAAAAAGCCACACATATAAAAGTCAGATCTAACAATTAAAAATATCAATGCCTTGGATAGGTCGAGCAAATTATAAAGAGACAATACCGTTTAAACCAACCTATTTTATTTTAGTTATATCAATCAAACCCCAAGAAAACTATTTTACTGACCTAGAAAAATAAAAAAATTATCTGGAAGAAAAAAAGATCAAAATTTAAGGAATCATGAAAAGAAAAGAAATGAAGGTTCCTTAGTGGTTACTGGATCAAAATATATTAAAAAGCAGGTTAAAATAAAACCATTTTGGATCTTAAGAAAAAGAGAGTTAATCAGGGTATAGGTTAGGTTTCAAAGACAAAATAGTCAAGGACTATAAATTCAGTGTTTGACAAACCAATGATCTCAGTTTATAAAGAATTCACCATTTGACAAAAAACTTGGAAAAACTGAAAACTATATGACAGAAAAATTAACCCACCCAAACCTATACCAAGATACAAAATGGGTTCAGGATTTAGACATAAAGAATAATATTAAAAAATTAGAAGAAATAGGGAAGTTTAATTTCAGATCTGTTGGGGAGGAAGGAATTTGTGACCAAAAAGAAGAACTAGAAATCATTATTGATTACAAAATAGAAATTTTATTATATTAAGTTCAAAAATTTTGTACAAACAAAACCAATTTAAGAAAGAGGGAGGAAAGCAATAGACTGGGAAAAATTTTTATTCAAAGGTTCTGACAAAGGCCCTCATTTGGAAATAAAACCGAGAACTGATTAAATTAATCTTGTTCAAGGATTCTTATTTGATAAAGGTCCAAAAAAAAAAAAAAAAAAAAAAAAAGAAATTTAATTGAAAAAAATTGAAAGTATTTTATGAAAAGGTGCTCCAAATCATTATTAATCAAGAAAGGAAATTAAGAATCTCTTAGATACCACTACAACCCTGTCAAAGGGCCCGGGGGGGAAAGACCCCCAAAAAAAAAAAAAATACCAAAAACACCCTTTGAAGGAAACCAAAACCTTTGGGCCCTTTTTTTGGGGATTAAAAAACCCCCCCCGGGGGGAAAAAAAAAATTTTTTTTTCCCCAAAAAAAAAAATTTTAAAAAATTTTTCCCCCCCCGGGGGAAAACCCCAAAAAAAAAAAAAAGGGGGGCCCAAAAAATTATTCCCAAAAAAAACCCCTTTTAAACCCCAAAAAAATTTTTTTTCCCCCAAAAATTTTTAAAAAAAAATTTTTGGGGGGAAAAAAACCCCAAAACCCCTTTGGGTCCCCCAAAACCCCAAAAATTTAAAAGGGAAAAAAATTTTTTTTTTTTTTCCCCAAAAAGGAATTAAAAATTTTTTTACCCCAAAAAGGGGAAATTAATTTAAACCCTAACCCGTTTAAAAAAAAACCCCTTTTTTTTTCCTTTAACCTAAAAAATTTTTTAAAACCCCTTTTAAAAATTTTTAAAACCCCCTTTTTTAAAAATTTAAAATTTAATTCCCCTTTTTTAAACCCTTTTTGGGGAAAAAAAAAAAATTTTTTTCCCCAAAAAAAGGAAAAAAAAGGGGGGCCCCCCGGGGCCCCCTTTAAAATTTTTTTTTCCTTTTTTAAAACCCAAAGGGGGAAAAAGGCCCCAAAATTTTTTTGGGCCCTTTCCCCCGGGGCCCAAAAAGGGGGGGCCCCCCCCCCAAAAAAACCCCGGGAAAAAAAATTTTTTTTTTCCCCCCCTTCCAAGGGAAAAAATTTTTTTTGGGGGAAAAATTTTTTGGGGGCCGGAAAACCCCCAAAAAACCCCCCCTTTAAAAACCCGGGGGGGGGGGGGAAAAAAAAAAAAAAACCCAAAATTTTCCAACCCTTTTTAACCCCCAAAAAAAAAGGGGGGTTAAAAACCAAAAAAAAAAAAAAGGTTTAAAAAATTTTTGGGGGTTTCCCCAAAAAATTTGGGGGGGAAAAAAAAATTTTTTTGGGGTTAATTCCCCCCCCTTTTTTCCCCCCCCCAAAAAAAAGGGGGGGGGGAAAAAAAAATGGGAAAACCGGGGCCCCCTTTTTTTTAAAAAACCCAAAAACAACCGGGAAAAAAAAAAAAAATTTTTTCCAAATTTTTTTTTTTCCCTTTTAAAAAAAAAGGAAAAAAAAAACCCCCCCCCCCTTTTTATTGTTACCAAGATGATAGAGAAAGACTACATCTGAACTCTTCCAGATTCCACTGGAATTCCCAGGATTTTAACTATTCTTCAAGTGGAGACATTCCCACATTAAATGTGCTAAAGTGCTTCAGAAGCAAAAATATATACAAAATTAAGAACTTTCTAAAAGAAAGATTCATATCAGATGATACAATTATAAAACTTCTTACTCCAGGTCCCTGAGCTTAGGGGCTAGCTGAGTAAGGGCATGGCCCTGAACGATCCTATAAGAAGCTTCCTAGCCCTCCTAGCCTGGAAGATGTTCTGGCTAAGGGACGCTCAAGTTCCAGCAGCAGCACTTCTACCAGTCTTCTATTAACAGCCAGATTCTGGCCCAAAGGGTGATCTTTCACATTGTTTTATTTAGCTTGAGCCTCTGAAGGCACTGAACCACTCTTATCAAAGACCCATGAAGTTTCCTGATAGCCATAGGCCCTTGCTC
>NW_022290905.1:0-77500 GCF_902635505.1 Sarcophilus harrisii | reverse complement strand
ATAATTGAAGAGAGCACTCCTATTGCATTTTCGACATGGGGTACTGGATTGTTACTCCAGCCCATTCTTTAGCCTCACTGCTGGACCTCAGTGCATCAACTCAAACTCTGAGCCATTAGCATCTCCGCTTTTATCACATAGAAAGCATTGGCTGCATCCTGACTCTCAGGAGGTCCATGCCCAAGAGGGACCCTGTCTACCCCAACTTCTCAGGGATTGGAGGAAAGTCTGACAAGACTGGTATACAAGCCTTCCTTGCTACTTGGAAAGGCGTTGAAAGCACTAAAGGAGAGCATCCTAGCTCCTACTGACATCCTTTGCCAGTGAAGGCATTTTTAGAAAGCACTCAAAGGAATCGGGTTGACGATTTCTGGACCTTGAAGGTCTGTGATATGCACAAACCCATCGCATGACGTCCCACAAAGTCAAGCAAACGCAGAGGTTCATCTAGCTGTGACTCTCAATTGTCAGTGAGAGCTCCACTGTGGTGTAACAGCATTGAATTTTGACATCGAAGCCATGCTTGAAGCAATAGCAAACAATTTAAATCAACTGTTGAATAATAGATCCTGAAGTCCTAGATGACTGGTATATGGACAACTGTAAGGTCATAAGCCTGTTCAGCAGCAAAGATAGTCAACTCAATCTATTGTCCATTGTTTCTGGCTGATCCTACATGACTCACTGAGTATTTGAAGCACATGTAAAGTCTTTGTAGGTGTCTAGGATCCAATGATCTCCAGCAGATTTCGCAAGTCCTGTAAGAGTCTATCATTTCAGAGAATCCAAATTCTGAGTAATGTCTTAAGTCCTATGTCTGAGAATCCATGATCCCTAGAGGGTTCAAGTCCTTATGTCTCAGAGAGATCCATGATCCTGAGGATTTCAGTCCTACAAGCATATCTTCACTGTCTCAGATCCATGATCCTGAGGTTTTCAACCTGGGACAATTTACATGTCTAAGAATCCAATGATTCTGAGGGCGTCCACAATCTTGATGTCCGAGTCAATGCCATAACTAGCTCTTTTCAATGGTGAGCACATTCAAACAGAACAGCCCATTCTTGTAATCTACCTTGTTTCGTGGATGACTGGCCTCTGCGATGACAAGGGGAGAGTATGGTGCTTGACTGCCCCATCTGCATCTTTCCTCCATCCTGAGTGAGTAGTACAAGCAAACCCTCTCCAAAGGTGGAGTTGAAGCTATCTGAGGTCCTGATATCACTCACCACTTGCTCGATTAATCTCCATCACCTGGTGGATTATCTAAAGATAGTGGAGTCTCCAACTGTACACTGACCTTCCGTGCTATAAACATCTGCCGGCCTGCATCTTTGTCAGAAGCTACTAGTATAAAGAGCTAGATTTAGAGTTCTCTAGGGTTACTGGGCTTTCTTAATGTTGTTTTTGTAGGAGAATCAATATCTCTGTATCCTCTGCTATTCTGTCGAGATTGAAAAGGATCGATGTGTAAATCATCTGTCCAAAGTGTGCAACATCTGTTTCTAAGTAGCAGACTATCTGAGATCTGCTTTTGCTTTGGCAACCATAGTGGAATGCTGGTGAGGAATTACCCTGGCTGTCTTTGCTGCTGTTTGCAAAAGTTGAATCCCGAAAAGGTTGTCCTCTACAAAGTGATGAAAGCATGATGCCAAGATTTATAAGTCACATCATTTGCCAGATTCATTGGGTCTAAACAGAGTGTGTTCTTACCTTGGAGGCGTGTGAGGATGTGGAGAGGATAGGCTAGCCATCAGGCTTGTACATTTTAGCTCAAAGCATTCTCTTTAGTTATTCAAATGTAAAATAAAGGTCTGCAGCCTGATGATATTTGAATGAGATGCTTGGTCATTTGAACAAGGGTATGACCACATAGTTAGGTACTGCTTGAATTCTTCAGAATTGGACCTGAAGTCCCTTGAGAATGAACACTATAATATAAGATCTACCTGGATGTTTTACTCACTTGCTGATGTGGAATTTCTAAAGAGTTGGATATATATTAGAGCTGCAAATTTTATTTGCTCTGTGAATCTTGACAATCAGTGAATAGATCAATATATCTCCATAGAGTACTAGTAAGAGCTGAGATGATCAGCAGCTGCACAATCACTGCTGAGTAGGGACTGGCAAAGAGTTCTCCAGCTCTCTTATAGTTGATCTATGAGAGTCCACAGCACAAAATCTTACGTTTGATACAATCAAGCATCAGTTGGTCCTTGAAGAGGAATTAGGAAACTTTCTTCAAGAATCCATCATGTTAATAGTCATAGTTATCTTTAATGGACATTTGCTCATGTAATTTGGAGCCATGGCTAATAAAATTGCTCATGAGGTCTCACATACAATTAATTTAGTATTAAAAAAGGTGTAATACTTCTCAGTCTTGTCCAGATAATTGTATGCTTATGCTTAGTGCCTTATAATAGGTACACAGCACAGCATCTGTGAGGGAGTAAGCTATTGTTCTGGTTGTGACTGGAGAGTTCACCACTCTATCACAGTCAGATCACTTGATGGATCATGTGGTAGCCTTGGCAATAAATCTAGAATATGTATCAAGGTGTTTTGAGTGCTTTTAACACATTGGATAAAGGAGTTCAACTTTCAAAGCTTTGACTTTTGAGTAGCTAACAGGAATTTAAAGCACTTCTCCTTAAAATGTCATATAACATGTAACTGATAGTATCAAATCCCAAAACTGGTGATCCATTGGAATTCTATCAATTTCTGGAAAAGACATGTCAAATGGTTTAGCTTCTGTTCTAAGGATAGTTTTGAATGTGTAAACTTGGTATACTTCAATCCAAATATTGAAGAAGGAATGTCTTGAATTTTTTGCAGGATATGATAATTGGTATTCTAGTGTTTCTATGGTCTTTTGAACAGTTCTTAACGTTTGCTCTCAGGTGCACATCCCAAGTATCAATCCATGTAATGTAATAGATAACTTTAATGCTTTCTTACTGAAGCAAAGGAGCAGCAAATACATTTGACACAAGTAGGCTGTTTTTCATTCGTGGAAAACTGTTCATTCATATCTTTTATAAGGCCAGTGTTAATGTGAAGTGCACTGAAAAAAGGCAAATCTTTTCATATCCTCCTTATCCAGAGGGATGAATAGAACAATCCTTAGATATCTATGACCCAAAGAGGCCAATTCTTCAGGCAACTGGCAGGAGATGGAAGTCCAGGCTGAAGAGTCCATAGTTTCCTATCTGTCATTCTACTTTTCTTAAATCCAGTAATATCCTGCATTTCTAGATTTCTTTTTCAAACAACACTGTGGAATTCCATAGGACTTTAGAGAAGGTTTTAATGTCCTTGGTCAAGCTACCCGTGTACTAATATCTAGGATAAGGCCTGATTTTGGGATTCTTATGGGCCAACCTGTTCTATCCAACTGGTATATCAGTTTTCCATTGGATAGGAACAGGTGAAAGTGTTGGCAGGCCTTTCAACAGCAGCCCTGCTTAAAAACCAAAAGTACTTCATTTTAACCCCTAATTGCTGTAAAACATCTCTTCCCCACAGATTGATGGATTTTTTCTACTATAAAGTGAGTAAAACTCCTGTTTTGCCTTCAAAAGTCCATCTTATAGGGGCAGCACTAACTTCAGCTGCTATTGATCCTCCACACCAGACATGTAGGTGTCTGCTTTAATCTTTGGCCAGTGACTGGGCCAATTGGCACCTCTAATGACCGTCCGATCTGCACCAGTGTTCACCAATCCTTCCAATGGAAGGCCATATATATAGATAGTGAGCATAGGTGTCAGTTGTTACAGCTGCTGCCCAATATATTGCTGGATTTTGTGATCTGAAATCGGAATCTGGTGACTATCACCAAGCTGCTTATTAGGATTCTGTATGAGTAAACCTGATGCTATTATTTCTCCTGGGTGATAAGTCACACATTGTCTGCCTGTATTGGTGACTGGGATATTATCTACACATTCCCAGTTTCCACATCAGTTGTGTGGATGGACACTCGTTTTGTACGTACTCTCAGGAGGTAAAATGGTCAAGCCTACTGTGCCTGGAGGCAAGGGATCCATAGGCTGGAGAGGAACAGATTTCACCCTCCAGGGGGTATTCTCAGTGTCTCAGCTGCATACAACTCTACTCTCCTAATTGTAATCCTTTCTCCCACTCAGGTTGCTTCCTGGCTGATTGATTGTGTAATCCCTTTCTGCCATCATATGGCTTCCTGGCTGATTGGTCATATTGGGGTATTGGGCCGTCTAGGCACTCTCTGGGTGCACCATTGGCTGCCATCATGCCCCAACTGTTTTTGCCTAGGGCCCTGGGCTGGAGCCCTCATCCCGTTTCCTGAACCTGTTCACATTCCTGAGGCCCAATGGAAGCCTCTGTTGCATTTTGGACATGGGGTACTGGATCTTGTTCTCCCCCCCTGCTTTCTCACTCTGCCCTTATACCAACATTGAGCTTTCAGATGCCCTACTTTACCACACTGAAAGCATTGACGTGTCTCTCTAGAAGTCCATTGCCAGAAGGGACCCTGTTTACCCATGTTGGGATCTTGGGAAGTCTGTATCATAGTCTGGCTATAAAAGGCATTTGTGCCCACTGTGGCACAGCGTCTTATGAAGTCCTCTAAAGGAGCATCCTTGTGCAGTCCTAGTATAATCCTTCTGCACACCTCATTAGCATTTTCCTTAGCAAGTTGCCTTATTAAAACATCTGTTGACGAATTTTCCCCATTAGTTCTTGTGATAGCAGTCTGCAAACGTCCCACAAAGTCAGCAAAGCGTTCATCTGGCCCTTGTGTTATTTTTGTGAAGGCCTCACCTTTGTCATTTTTATTGTGAATCGAAGCCCACGCTTTGATAGCATTAGCAGCAATTTGCTCATATGCTGCTACTGAATAATTAATCTGTGCTGTGACTTCTGGATATGGACCTGTTAGTAGGTCATAGGTGATTGCAGCATGAACAGCATTTTGACTATTTTGTTGGGCTTGCTATCCTACAGAGCTCACTATATTCAGAAAGCACATGTAATTTTGTCCAGGTTCTAGGCATACCCTTTGCTATAGATTTCAGTCATTAAGAGTCAAGATTTCAAAAGCCAAATTCTGTAATAGCATCTTAACATAAGCTGATGTAGCCCCATAAAGAGTGCAAGCCTTTTTTAGGTCTTTGATGATTTCTAGTGTAAGGGTATATCTTCGACTTTTGTTGACCGGAGGCATTAAACTGGGAAATTACAGAAAGATATGTGGCTGGAGCTCCCCTGACGTCCACGCCCTTTCTTTGGCTTTCATTAAGCCCCTTGTAATCTACTCATAATTGGATACTGGGATGCTGAGGGGAGGTGCTGGTGCTGCGACTGCCCCCACTGCCCCCTCTTCCCTCCATCCTGAGGGGTGGAGTTGATGGAGGAGAGTCAATCACTTGCTCCTGAGGTGGGGCTGGAAGCTGCCTCCTGAGGTGGAAAGTCACCACACCCCTTGCTCAGTTAAGTCTCCATGCCCTGTGGATATGGTCATTAATCTCTTCATTGCCTTCCTCCTTAACATCAGGCCTCCTCTTTGGCTACTCCGAGTGGAGCAATAGGTTTTTCTTTTCTTCTAGGGATAGGGTTTTAATGCTAACTGAATTATATTGTATAAATAAAATACTCGATGGAAATTGAATGAGGATCATTTTCATTGTAATATGCAGACTCTGTTGATCAACCAGGGACCAGATATCTCGAGAGATCTGCTCCTGCTCTATGAACCAAGGGAGATGAGGTTTAATGTACCCAGATGTTTAGCTACCTGTTCCCAAGTTACAACTAGCCCTTGTCCTTCTATCAGCTTAAGCATGCTTGCTATAACACCACTCATGGGTGGTGTTGAAGCGGTTGGGGGCGGGGATGGAGAATCGTTAGCTAGCATTTGTCCCATTTTAGCCAAAAAAAGATTACTGGTTTAGTTTTTAAGAAAATAAGTTCCCTGTTTGTCTATTAACAATACTCACCCAAGTTCCTGGTCACCGGAGACTTCTTCAATCTTTGGTTCCCACTGTTGGGCACCAAATGTGAAGACCGTGTATTTTAAAATCAGCTGGAGTCAGGAATTCAGGTTAGGGGAAAATCGTCAGTCTTTATTCTCAGTGAAGAAGGATCAGAGGTGGAAGATAATCGGCGATAGCAATGTGTGCAGCTGAGTCAAGAAGCTAGCTAGATCAGCAGCCACAAGACCAGCAGCTAGGAGTATGGAACCCAGGCCCAATCTCTCCCAGCTTCTCTTCCTGTCTCTCTCTCTGCCTCCACCCACCAAAATCGTCATTTCCTATACAACACATCAGGACTTGCACAGAAAGTGGGCAGGGACCACTCTTTATCCAATCATGTATATTAATAGAGTATAGCCCAATTACTATTTAGCCTCATGTACTTGGGACCTCAGTGCATCAACTCAAACCTCAGCCCATTACAATAATCTTAGTAAAAGATAGTTGTGGCAGAAAATTCATCACCCTGTCTCTCAAAATGTATTTAAATCTGTGCTCAAATAATAGGTACACAGTCAGTCTCACATTTCAGTTTTTCCAGCAGAGGAAGTAATGCCATAGTTTCTGCACTGATAGAATAACTTTCAAGAATCCAGGATCATTTCCTTAGGAAATTAGGTAAGACTATAAGAAATAGTCAATGGAGTTGTAGAAACATGAATACAGTAATGCATTTTGGTGCATTTGTTATGAATTGGTAAAAAAAAAAAATTCCAGAAAGCAATTTAGAATTATGCAGAGTAGCTAAAAATTCAAATACTTTTACCAGAAATAAATACTGCTAAGTATATATCCAAAAAGAAGAGAAAGGAAAGAAAGAAGAAAGGAAGAGAAGGAAAAAGGAAAGGAGAGAGGGAGGAAATGATGAAGGAAGAGAAAAAGTAAAGAAGGAAGGAAAGATATATTCCAGGCTCTGACATAAGTGCTTGTGATGCAAATCTCCAAGCAAAAAGAAAAACAATCTCTTCCCACAAGGAGCTTACATGGGGAAAGACAGCACACAAAAGGGAGTTGAAAGTGAAGTTGTGAAATCTCTCTTGATGGTAAGCAATTCATCACTTTTACAGTAGCAATAAGAATTACCTTCCTCAAGGATTCAGATCAAGAAAACAAATGCTTATTGAAAATTGACATGTCAGTTCTTGCATATATGTAATGTGCAAGTCACTGGAGAGACCAAAAAATGAAATGTTCTTTTGCCCTCAGGAAGCTTATATTCTAACGCGTGTTTTTATTCATATGACTTCTCAGAATTATGTAGTGATCTGTATTAGCCTTTTTCAAACTAATTTGGCTATAAAGTACTTTCAGGATTGAAATATGTTGACAGAATAAATTATTTCTGAACTGGGGACCCTGGAGGTATAAAATAATCCAGGGAAATGGAGAACTGGGGAAATTTGCAATTAATTAAAGGAAATTGTTTTATGTCCCAAAATGCCACAGAAGCATTTTGATGGGTAATTTAACATTCAGAATTTTAGATAGAATAAATAATTACTAGCATAAAATTTTTTTTCACAGAACCCTATTCATACCCATATCCTGCAGAACGCCAGGTTTCTACAAAACACAGTTTGGGAAAAGCTACTTTAAGGAGTTTACTTGTTCCTGTCATAACTTTTAAGGCTTTTTTCTATCAATTGTCTCTCAGTTATGCATCAGCATAATTGTAAATTCTACGCTTCTAACAATGGGAAAAAAGGTTCTCAAGAGCAGACCAAGCCCTATATCCTGAACAGATCAAATAAAGAAGAAAAGGACCCATATGTTCAAAAACATTTTAGTAACTCTTTTCATAGTAGCTTTAAAATGTAAACAAGTTGAGGTGTCCATCTATTGGATAATGTTTATGAATATGATAGAATATTTTAGTGTTACAAGAAATGATGAAATGAATAGTTTTAGAGAAAAATAGGAAGACCTCTGAATCTAATGAAAAGTGAATTGAGAAGAATTTAGGATAACAACTTATTCAATGACACTATAAGTAAAGACAACTTTAAAAAACTTTAGAACTCTGGTCAATGCAAAGAATAAATATGAATCCAGAAAGCTAAAGATAAAAACCTATAAGTCATCTCTTGCCAGAAAGCTGATGAACTTAAATAGAGAATAAAATACAAACTTTTAATCATGGCCAGTGTAGAAATTTGTTTGCTAGATACAAATATTTATTATGAGGATTTTCTTTTTCTTTTTTTTTTTATTCTTCAGTGATAGGAAGGAAGAGGGAAGTATAGTTATTAAATGCTCTTAAATTTAATTAATTAATTTAAAAATAGAACAAGTCTGAAAATGGGCTATGTGGATGGAAATAACCCATTTCTAAATTTTTCCTATACCCTAATTAAGACGACCTCTGCTTACTGCTTTAAATTTATTAATTTCTTGAACTGAAGAATTTCATAGTTGAAAGATACCTTAAAGGCCATCTAGTTCCAGCCTCACAAACAACTATGGTTAATTAAGTTTACAATTTAAAGGCAGAAAGACTATTATAGGAGAAATGACAATTGATAAAAGATTTAAGATAAGGACAAAACTATAAAGTCAAAGCAATCTGAGATCACTTATGGTAGGAAAAGAATACCTACATAATCCAGTATCCTTGAAGAAAATATTGAATTATGGTATGGTAAAATTACTAATGTTTATAATGATGACCATAAATCATCATCAAGGAAAGGTTAAATTATATTGAATGTCTTATTTTTAAAAGAGGCAATGGTGTATGTTATATAGAAACGTTTCCATTAAAATAATGTATTTTAAAAGTTTATAATTTTTAAGGAGCAAACCAATTATATGGAAATTTCACTTATTTCCCAGAGGATGCCAAATAAATGGTTCTTTCATGTGGTAATCTATTTAAAGGTATATTGCAGTATAGTTGAGTAAAAAGTGATTCTGGAGACAGAGGCAGTGGTTGCCAATACTGCCATGTTTACTCATCCATGTACCTTTGAACAAGTCAATTAACTGTCTTTGGTTTCAGTTTCCCCATTTACAAAATAAGGAGGCTAAATTAGATGGACTCTGAGTCTATCTCAAAATTTATAATCAGTGATCCTGTAGCCATCCCTGCTGAGCTTTGTTTTGTCTTATTTTGTTTTAAATGAAAAAAACTTTATAGTGATTGTCCAATCTCTGAATCCCAGAAGGGATTTAAGAATTCAAGAATTACTACCATGTCCACTGAAAACTCTCATTCAGAAAAGAAAACACAGAAAGGTACACACCAATTATGACAGTCTATCTTTTTTTCTGAATACTCCAATGTTTACTATCCCCTAACTCCTCTTCTGTCATTCTTGACAGATTTCTGTCCAGATTCTTCCATGTGATCCTACTTCACTCTTTGCTTCTTTGATTCTCTTGCTTTGACAAGCTTAATTTTTTTATATCAGCTTCTGATTACTCCTCTGCTTCAGCATACTAGTGAGAAGTAGCAAGTTAGCTATGTACTGGCTCTTACTCAGCCCAGGCAACAGTAATGGCTATTGACCCTTTCCTCCTAATGAATGATAGAGGATTTGACATTTGTGGGCACTCAATAAACTGTGTGGGATCCTAGAGAAAGCTGTGAATGGCTACACATAAGTTATTGGTGGTATTTACATGGAAAATTTTCTAAGACATTTCAGAAATTCACAGACTAAATTGAAAGATTCTTGTGTGTTTTTTATCATTTTAAAAGTTTCCACCTCTAGACTACAACTTTCAACATGGATGGGTTCTGCAAAACTCAAGTATTAGTCTAGAGAAAAATAAACCACCTCTCATCGTTAAATTTTGATCCAAATATATTGGCCAATTTATCACTAAATTACAATCCCACTACTCCCATATAGATTCTCTTAAATTAGTGTAACCCCGAATGTAAATGATTTCTATCTAAGCATACATAGGCTAATATGAACCAAAGCCCAGCACTTTGGTCTCATTCCATTCACAATCCTAAAAGAAACTACCCAGTTGACTTAAGGAATGTCCAGAAAGTTGAATTCATCTTACGTCCTTCAAAATATGTTGAGGACACTACCCTCCTTATAGTTTTCTAGAGTTGTACTTTCAAAATCAATCTTTACTTTTCACACTTCCTCATACTCCCCATATTGAATAGTTGTCAAGTATAGTTGATCCTACTTAATGAAATTTCTCACATCTGTCCCTTCTATCCACTTTTGACCATTCTAGTTCTGAATCTTTTACCCTTTCACCTGGACAAGAGCTTTCCTATTCCCAGCTTCTAGTTTTTTTTTCCTTTTCCTATCCATTCTTCACACAACTGCCAAAGTAATCTTCCTAAAGAACAAGACTGATTACATCACTTCCATGCCCAAGAATCTTTTATTGTGTTCTAGTGCCTTTAGAGTAATATACAAAGCTTCTGCCTGATATTTAAAATATTATAATTATGACTCAGACTGCATTTCAATGCTTACTGCTTTCTATTCCTCTTAGTATGCTCTATCTTCAAGTCAAAGTGGTCTACTTGATATTATATCTTTGTCTCTGTGAGTCTGTACAAGATAACTCTCAAATCTAGAATATACCATCTGCCTCTGTGAATTATCTAAGGCTGCCCTGCCTCCATGGAATTCACTATCTCATCATCTTCTCTCTCAGAATTACAACCTTTCTTCAGAACTCCATTTAGGCATAATTTCTTAGAGGAAGCCTTTATTGATTTATTGATCCTTCAGTATTTAGCATTTTCTTATCTTCCTCAAATAATCACAAATACATACATACATACACACACACATTTCCCAGTTTGTATATCTTATTAGCACTACCAACTTAAACTCCTTATGAAAATGAACTATTTTGTCTACTTAATACTAGCACCTAACAGTGCCTTGAATGTAATACATGCCTGTTGGATTTTATTGGCTTCCTACTGACCTTTACATGTATGACTATGAGAGTTTACTATTGGATAGGAGAAACCATTTGCCATATGGAAACAGTTGTTTTCAAATTCTCCTTGAAATTCAAAGCTCTCAGTTAATTGTGCTTGCACTGCTGAAGCAGGGTCAGGACCAAAGACAGCTCCTTCCCAATGGCTGTCATAATGCCTTACTTGTACTTTGTAGGACATAAGTTCAGAGCTATTGAGAACTTCTGTAGTTTATCTAGCTATTTACAGAAAGTAATGCTATCATGACTTAATATATCATAAATTTTAAGTTGGATAGAACTTTAAAAATCATCTTGTTTAATACCCTTAAAAAAAAAAAAACCTATGAGATAACTCAGGTCTGGAAAGAATGAGTAACTTATCTAAAATCACACAGTTAAGAAATAACAGATTTTGTGTTTGAACCCAGGCCTTTTAACTTTAAAGCCAGTGTTTTCTACTACATTATACTCTCTTGTGTGTGTGTGTACATGTGTGTTGGGGGTAAAAGAGACTAGGTGAAAACTGAGACCAAGTAACATTGATTTCACTCAATATTACAAGAACTTCTTTTGGAAGAAATTCCAAAATACTTAGGAATCCATGCCTTTAGTCATAAAAGATGTTACACTGTGCAAATCAAAGAGTATAACTATACAGGATAGTTATAAAATCTATTAGTATAAATTCTCTCAAAATAGTAAGTAATTAGTAGAGACTCTCAAAATTGTAAGATTGTTTCTCCAAGTATATATAAAGGACAAAACATGCTTCCTAAATGAATGCTCAGAATGCTGGTCAGAACACAATATACATATGGTATACACAAAATTTTTCAGTGTTAGTCCTTTGTATTTTTCTGAGAAGAATTAGATAAGTAATACTTTTGTTTGAGGAAAACTAAGACTTTTAGTGAAACAAAATTGGAGACATAAATTCTCATTTTTAAATATTTGATATTCAAAAGTTATTTGAAACTCATTCTTTATATCTAGAGGGAAAATATTTTTTCAGCTAATGGGAAATGATTTGTATTTTTTCTAGTCCATTTAGTAACAATCTATAAATGTGTGAGACTTTTACATATATAGATCTTGTGAATATAGAATGTTACAAGGGATAGCCAAAAGGAATAAAAAGAGTTCAGATGGAATTCTGATTCAGACTGAATCTAATATGGTGGCATATTATTAAAATATAAAGTTCTACACTAGGAAAAATTGGCTTCACAAGTTTAGGACAAAGAGTTAATGCCTGGACAAAGATATCTGAGCATTTTAATGATTAGCAGTTTCATCTTGAATCAATATAGTTTCATCATATACAATAAAAATAATGGCCACTAATGTGATTAATAATGTGAAATCATAAAGATAGAAAGTGTGTTGGCCATTCTTAGCTATTTAAAAATATGTATTATCAACTGATAATTACTTCATTTTCTTGTTATAGCTGAAAATAATTTTGGTTGTTTGCACAAAGTTTTTTGTTAATATTGAACCTCAAAGTTTCCTAAAGCCTATTTTTGAAGGAAAATTATTGACTATATTCTGAGGGCAAATTTTGATATTTAGCCTGATTTTTACAGGGCCACAGCAATACATGTATTCTGGTTTTACTTATAGGCACCTCTGCTAGACCCTGAGAAGGGTGGAATACTAATTAGGGAATATAGAATTGCTCCTTTTGTTGGGGAGGTTTTTTAAGTGGTGTGGTTTGAAGGTATCCCAAGGTCTCCTACGTCCTGACATAATTTTGATATGTCTATCATTAGGATCCATCTTTTGAGTTGCAGTATTATATCTCCAGATTATGAAAACCATTATCAATAATGTCTATTACTGATTTAATATGGATCATTACAACAGATTATTCATTTTAGAAATCAAGACCTAAAGAGAATGAAATATAGTAAATATAAATATTTATAGCAAGGAATGGTTCAACATGCTCAGCTACAAAGAATTATACTGCAAGATCTGAAGGGATATTGTACAAAAGTCAGGAAGAGAAAGAATGATCACTTACTTTTGCCTCAAGTGTTATTTATTAAAATGGAAGAGGATTCCAACATTTCATACTTGATATGCTAGACACAGAAGTGTTTTAATACTTGTTCATTAAATATCTGCAATGATGTAATTTTTCAACTATTTCCATAGAAGAATGAGCATTAAGTCCAAAGGGCATAAGTATTTGGACTATGTGAATTCAAGCTACTGCAATGATGCTAACTTATGTTATACCATTAGTTCTGAAAATATGAGCCATTAAGTCAGGTATCACCAGTATTTGGACACTGAAAAGCTATGCAGTGAAGCTAACAAATTAGTAACACAATACACAATAAAAGATGGAGCTTTGTATCCCTACTTTCTTGTAGTGAGTGCAATCAGCTCATGAAAACAAAAGTTACTTAGTGCCTTAATTTACAATCAATCCATAAAAGAATGGAGGAAATATTAGACACTTTGTTTCCTACTTCTCATCAAATTGAAGTCATACGAGGATCAAACATGGATACATCTCTGAAAGATCAACAAGCTAAACTTATGAGTTTGCCTTTCAATTCAGAATTTACAATCCAGTAGAACTAAGTAGGATGAATCCAAAAACTCATTTATATACTTCCATTTCTTTAACTTCTACCCCTTAAATCAAAGATCTTGACAGTAGTCAATACAGGAGGAACCAAATAAGATAGCTGGTCACTAAAAACTCACTATTAAGCAAACAATTTGCATCAAATCCATTACTCAGAATCAGGTATAAGGAACTTGTCAGATGAATCAACAACAAGCATCACATTCATATTATGTCATAGCTTTCCATGTTCATATTCCTACCTCCTTAATCAGGAAAGATTACTTTCATGAAGCTCAGTAAGTAAAGCAAATGTCTCAATAATGAATAAGTGATATCTAAACATTCTCCATTGCCTTAGTAATTGCTAAATCCATCATCTTCAAACCAGGTACTCTGTCCATTAAGTAAGGCTACATTGTCATTTCAAGTTTAGAAAATAATACAAGCTTATCAACATCTTTAGTTTTGATTGATACTTCTTCTAGTTCAACGAGATATCATTGATTCCTGAATATACTAGAAAGCTCTAATTTAATAATTTAATCATGAAAGCTGGTAAATGCTAAATACCATGTCTCATGTGCTGAATAGAGAATATCCTAAACATTATTTCCATTGCCCCTTCAAATTCTTAATCCATCATCTTCTCCCAGTACTCTTCCATTAGTTATTAGCTGCATTTGTTCATTTCAAAGTTTAGGGAAAGTATTCCTTTTAACATTTTATTTTGTGATCTATCTCAGTCCAAACTGAGCATATACATATTCCCTGAAATGATATAAACTCCTTTTAAAATAAATGCTTAATCATGTAAAAATTCATTAAAATGTAATATGAGATAAATATATCTAAGTTTCAATAATGCTTTATCTTGTATATTGCTACAAGTATGCTCTTTTGAAAACCATAGAAGTTACAGAATTTCAAAGTCTGAAGAATGTAAGAAATTAACTACTTGCAAACATTTCACATATTAGAATTAGCAATAATTGTTGAGTTACAGATAGTGTTTTGACCTTAATATAAAGAGGAACTTTCTAATAATTAGAGCCATACAAAAAAAAGATAGAAAAAAATGGGATGCTTTGCTAGATAGTGAGTGCCTCATTACTGAAAATTTTTGGAGGCCACATAAATAGCTATAAATAATACTGAATAAAAAATCATACTATAATATGTACTGAACTAGATAATTCCTAAAGTCCTTTCTAACACTAAAATCCTTTGGTCTTAACAATTCTCAAAATAACCACTATATTAACAATATAAATAAGTAAAATAAATAAAGGAATAAGGAAATACACAGAAAAGCTTGAAGGAAAAATAATAGAAGTTTAGTAGTTTGATAAATAAAATGAAAAACCTTAACTGCCAAAAGTTATTAATATTTAATGATATCTTTTATTTAATGTAATATGTAATGTATGATAGCATAGCAATAATTATGTCTTAATTCTACTCTATCATATAGTTTCTCTCTCATGTAACAGTCATTCAAGTATTTGAACACAGTAATAACATTTCCTCAAATCTTTTAGTTTTCTGAAAATGTGGTCAGTTACAGAGAATTGTTTGCAAAGTTTTTTCTTATATTTTCATAAAAGACATTTTTGGTGTGGGGACTATTTTGATAAAAATCTTCAGTAAGTGAGCAAATTGGCATATAGGTCAGTAGTTGATGTCTCCTAGATAATTTTTTTTATAAAAGCACTATTATTGATCATTTCTAATCATTTGGAACCCAACTTTGAAATATTTTGAAAATTTATCCACGTTTTCTTAAAATTCATCCTCAATTTCAAAATCTGTGTCAGATCCAATACATATTTTCCCCATGAGTATTTCATTATGTCTAAATATTCTTTGTGACTTTAGTTGGCTAAATATTGTCAAGTGAATATATAGTAAGGTGTTAGAATCCAAATGTGATGATTCTAATAATAATGAATAAGAATATATCACTGTAATATGCTTGTCTTTTGCCTCGTTAGACATCCTACATATTATGTTCGAAATGAAGAAGAACTGTCCAGAGAGGGATAACCACAATAGAGAAGAGAAAGTCCTTGAGTAACCACAGAGTGTCACAAGCTGTGTGATATAGGGCAAGGCACTTTGAGCCTCAGGCAGCTAAACTATAGTCCCCTTGTGACCTTCAGATGAAATTCTAGATAAATCTCCAGGTATTCACTTAAGTGCAAATCATTGGACAGGTGATATGGATGGATGGAAGGATCAAATAAAATTGGTCCCCATCAATGGACAATTTTGAATCCATGCAACACCAAGTTCCAAAGCACATTGATATAAGACTACTCACTGACAAAAACTAGTGTCCCAGTGCCTAAGTGACTAATATAGGGTGGAGTTGGCCAGAAGAAGGAGATGAGAGCTCTCTGAGCCCTTCAAGTCTTGTCCTGCTTCTAATTTGGTGGGGGTGCTTCTGGCTTCCAGCTTTGGAGAGAGAAGATGGATGATGCTTACCCCACTCTCTGATGCTGAAGAAAAGCATGGAAGAAAACAAAACAGGGAAAAATAGTAGAACTGCACATTTCTCTCACATTTGCTTCTTCCTGTTCCTTATGAAGGTTCAGTTATTCAGTCTAGCAAAGAAAGAGTTCCATTCCAATGAGCTGTGAGAATCCAGTTATATACTTAAAATTACAAAGGTGTTTCATAGGTAAACCAATGGAGCTAAAAAGTAGAAAAGAAGAAACTGAATTTGGGGAAATCTTTGTAGCATGTTTCTCTTGATAGAAGTTCCAGAGAATACATGAGGAAACACATTACCTACTTCTAGGAAGACAGGTGATTGACTAAGTACAGATTCCAATGCTAGAATTAATTTTTCTTGACTATTTGTAATGTGTTATGTTCTTACTACTAGAAGTTCAAACGATCTTCTTAACAAATGTTCACACTAAACCTTCTACTCTATGTTATCCCCTTTCTCCTATCAGTAGCCTTCCTAACACTTATAGAATGCAAAGTGGTAGGCTTTTTGCTTTTTTAGTTAAGGCAGGTAGAAGAAAGGTAGATAGGAAAGAATTTGGACTGAAAATAAAATAAAATTGAATGTTTAAAAAGATTATTTGACTATAGAAATAACAGTAGATCTCTTCTATTTCATGTTTATTTTGAGGGCCTTCCACTTCTACATATTCTCTAGAGTTATATAGGGTGTTTAGGGAGGACTAGCTACTCTGATATGGGAGTTTGCCAAACCCTTTTCCAAGTTGCTCATTTACCTTTAGTGTAAATTCAATTCCCTAAACTCTTAATTGTGATTCAAAGAAGCTATAGCATTCACAGTGGCCACATCTCAGTAAACCATCTTGACAGATGGGCTAAATCACATTGAGGGTAACTTATAAGTCTCAAATCTGCTAGAGACATAGTTTCAATCACGTTAAACTTTTTTTTGGCAGAATGCTCAGAGATGAAAACAATTTATTCCAACAATCACAAAGGTAGCTAATGCTAAAGCATCAAAGATGTCAAGATCATCCACTGCAAACTGAGCACCATTTGTCTTGACTTTTTCCTGTCACTGATTTTTGACAACTTTGGAAGAAAGAGTAAGGCTGACAACTTTGGGCAACTCTGATATCACTTGTAATGTCATTGGTCCTCTTTTAAAAATGAAGGACAAACAAGAGCATATACCCTAGCAATGATCTGACTTAGCTTGTTGCTGGGTAGATCTTTTTGGAGGCTTAATTCTTATCAATTGCTTTTAAGTATTATCTGAAATGATAAAGTTAAAAATCTTGCCTACTTTTTTCTCCAAAATACCAGGGAAAATGAGACACCAAGGTTTCTGTTAAGTTGTTCATGATTTCTACAAAAGAGGTCCTGCACAAAATCTAAATAGAAAATGGAGTCTTTATCCATAAATATATTAAAATCATCCTTTTGACTCATATTTAAATCATTTTAAGTCACCAAAACCTGGTCTTTTAAGTTACAACTTTCTTAGCTTATACTTAGGCACTTCATTTTTTTCCACAAACTAATTATCTCTACTAAATTTCATCTTGCTATTTTCAAGACATTGTTCCAGTTGAAAGATCTTTTTGATCTGAATTCTTTCATCCATCATAATATCTATCCCTCTCAATTTCATGGTATTCCCAAACTTGATAAGAATGCCATTTATGGCTTTATCCAAATGGAATTTCATTTCTCAGATTTCATGACAAGAATTGCCTTACAACAAAAAGTATGTCATCCAACTTTTATTTGGAGACCTCTAGGAAAAAGAAATCTACTACTTCTAGGTAGCCCACCTACTTTTTAATAGCTCCAATTTTTAAGGATTAGTTCTTTCTATTGAGCATGAATCTGCCTCTTTGTAACATGACTTCTGAGGCCCAACATAGCCACAGATAAGAGCTCTCAGGTATTCAGAAACTTATACTAAATCTCCCTTCTAGAGACAAAACCCTCCTAAGTTACATGGAATGATCTCAAGGTTCTTTGTTATTCTTATAACCTCCTTTGAATGTTCATCTTATCAATATCCTTGCTAAAATGTGGCAGCCAGCAGTAACAGCAAATAAATGTCAGAGACAAGACAAATACAGTGTATGCAAGAGATGTTTCAAAGGTAGAAATCATAGGACTTAGCAAATGATTGACTAAGAAAGAATAAGACACTAGTTGGGATCTGAGTGACTGGAAGGATGAGGGTACCCATCATAATAAAAAGAACTTTAGAATAGGGGGTGTTTGGAGAAAATATAATCAATTCAGTTTTGGACATGTTGAGCTTGAGATGTCTCCAGGACACCTCCTTTGAAATGTTCTATAGGCAGTCTTCCTAATTACAATTCCAGCACTCTGCTGGATACTACCATACTTCCCCAAATAAATTCACTCTAATAACAGTCACTTACATAAAGCTAAAACATGGAAATATGTACTTCCCAGAGATACTTGGAACTCCATGAAGGAAATACAATATTGAACCCAAGTTAAGAAAGTATTCTAAGCAGATTGTAGGATCATGGTGGTTGGGCAGCTACCCCTAACTGGGCCATTCTGTGCCTGGCTCTGACTTTTACCTGCATTCACAGTTTAGCCAGGTTCAATTCCAGGAGACTCATCTTTCAGTAGGAGATAGAGGCTACCCATTCTTAGTGCTTATGTCCCCACTCTGATTCCTTCAAGGACAAAACTATTTTGCTTTTCTTCACAGCAAGGAGGAAAGAAAAAGTTACTCAACAAGTATTTTACTAAACTGAATATTATAGCTATTTCTGGTCAGAACCCATTTGTGATATGTCTCTCAAAGTACAAGGTTTTTGTTTTATTTTATTTTATCTTATTTTACTTTTACAGTTTCAGAAAGAATTTCTTCCTTCTCGCCACCTTTATTACTCTACACTGCTACTGTGTGTTTTAGTGGATCCTATAGGAATTGCTTTTCTCTCTCCCTCTGGAATTACTTTCTGCACCTAAAAATATAAGGGAGAACTCAAAATAGTAAATAAAAATGCTAAAACATCAATCACAAAAGCCTTCCAAGAAGTTAAAAAAGTTAAAAAAGTGCTCTTATGGGGTGTATACCTTTTAAGATAACATTTTATTGTTTTAGTGCTTTCAGCATGGGATGAATATTCCATTATAAACAAAAAAATTATTTTTTAATCAGGTTTTTTAGAGTTTAAAGCCATTTTCAAGGTGCTTAAATATTCCTATGAATGCCATTTGTAATAAAACATACTTGCATTTTGCCTTCTTTGACATCCAGGGAAAATCTGAGGGAAAGGTATCATTTAGCACTGATTATATTGATCACAAAAAATCAGAATAATGGACCTAATGATCCACAGACCTAAGATATTTCTGAATGATATTTTTCTCTTCAAAATATCAGTATATACAATGTAACTTTAGGCTTTTTAGAACACAAAGAAATTCATCCATGGGGCTTCCAGTATTTTCTATCGAAGTTGGTCATGGAAGAAAATTATGCTTACAGTAAATCCACACATGCAAATCTGCAGTTTTATTGTGTTCATATAGACTTCTGGTCACCTCTAGGGGACAAGAACAGCTGCTGCTGCTGAGCCTAATCACAGGAAAAAGAGCTCTGAAACATTGCTGATAGGGCCTGTGGAAGGAAAAGGAATTGCTTCTGTTTGGAGAGCCTCTGGGGAAACGAGAAAATAAACTGCATTCATTATCCTATGTCAGCCAGTCAGGGCCTGACCTTTCTGCCTGGGCTATGTACCTTCTAGTGATGTGAGTTTAGCGGCCAGGTGTGACAAAGGCCTGAGCTCTTTCTCACTGACTCCTGCCACCCCTGGATTTAAAGACCTGCCTCTCCATCTTTAATTGACCTTTGCCCTTCCTCCTAACATCTGGGAGCTAGGGCCTCCCTCTTTACCTCTGCCCTTCTTGCTCAGTTGGTGATTAGTGGTCATCACTAGCATTCTCACTGGAGGCCCTGTAGCCATGGGTCCTGACTTTGCATTTGGCCTTTGGTACCCATGCCTTGAAATTATATTCACGGTTGATTTTTGCTCTTAGAATTTGAGCATTATCAAAGTAATGTGCTCAGCACCACTGCCTTTTAGGGCAAGGGTGAGTTTTAAAACCCTTTACAAGATTGCTTGCAAATAAAATCCTCCTTTTCTGTTTCTCAATGATCTTCAGTAGCATAGGATTCTGCTCTCTTCTTTTTTCTTGTATTTGAGAACATATATTAGTGGAGGGAAGAACTCTTTTAATCTCTTTTTGCTGACTAAGACTTTAGGTGCCAATTTATCTCCAAATGGAAATGAGTCCAAATCAATTTGCTTCAGGGAATGATACTACAAGTTACAGAGGGCAGCATTTGTATGTGTCCCTTTTAATAAATGATATTTATTTATAATATATATGTATATTATATACAAATACATTATAAATAAATATATATTATAAAAATACCTTAGGCTGATGAACAACAGGGAATGTAGCTTAAATGTTAAGTGTTCAATATTGGTAGAATCTCCAAGTTTCAATAATCTATAAATTATGGTTTAATTGAAGCATGTCAGTGTGAAATGAAGAATGAATATAGCTCTCTCAAAAAAAAATGGTGCTTTTCTATAGTATGAGAATTGCCTGGTAAATAACCACAAATTTCTTTACTGTATTTTTTCCAGAGGAAGCAAGTTTTTTTTTTTAGATGAAGATTTAAAGCCTCATCAATAGTCTGAGGGCAGGCACTTTCTAAATTCTTTTTAGGCAGATAAAAGGATGGCTTTCACTGCTTACCAATCTAGTGTACCAACATCTTACCTCAGAGAAGTAGATCATTTAATTTGGCCTTTGGTTGTTCAATTCAACAGAGGTTTCCAATGCCAGAAGAGCTAGAGTGAAACTGCTAATGGTTACAAATAGAGCCATTTTCTTGTTCCAGCTCACCCACATTCACCTCTATTTGGTTTGGGAATAAGATACTTAAAGAGGACTTTGGATGAAACATAAATACAGGGCAGGTGGGGAGAAAGAGAATATTAATCAGATGAAAACCAGTTAAAGGTTCTTTTCTAAATTCACTACTGTATATTTGCTGAAAATACTGTGTGATTAAGCATGATTGGCAGTGTTTGCTCAAGGGACACCCTGTGGCAGAACTGTTCAGGCTTAGAATGTGCACCAGGGGATCCACTGGAAAGAGTGCAGAGCACCTGCCAGGAGAAAAGCCAGACCAAATCTGGTGCTGGGACAATTAAGCCTTCCAACAGCTTCCACTGACTGATACATCAAGAAAAATAAGGTGCCCAGGAAGGAAAACACTGCAACCTATTTTGCTAATGTTTGTTGTCATACTATAGAACTTACTACAATTGCTGTCATTCATGAAACAAAATATGCTTGGTATTGGTGGTGATAGCAATATTATTGTCTTACATTGTTATGTTGTTTGATATGAATATAATTATGTCTAAATATATTATAACTTTGGTTAGTTGATATGAACTAAAAATTACTTTCCATTTGGAGATAAATTGGTGACTAAAAATTAAAAATTACAAGTTACATATGTAGCAAATTTTTCTTCTATTTATCACAAAATATTTTTCACCCCAATTATTTGGGAAAATGGTAGCCCTTGCTTATAGTCAGAGTTTTTATTGTCCATAAATGATAATTTGTCCCCAAATTAATGATTGTTTTTGAGGAAGTATGTATAGTAGGAATAGACCCAAAGACTGGATACTGGATCCTAAATTCTAATCCTACCAGTTTCTAACAGGGGAGAACTAAATCTCTTAATATCTTTTGTTTCTCTACAATGATTAGTATACTCATTTTGAGAATTAATGAAAATGTTAGAGAAAAGAATCTGAAATACTTTTGGTGAACAGTATACAAAGAATATTTTAAGAAATTTTATCCTGGACTGAAAACATTATCATAAAATCTATTTCTAATTATAATTTAAGGCTATTTTGGAGACAATATCTCATTCAAGCCCTTTTACTCTACAGATTGTGATAATTTTATTTAATTCTTCCTCAAATCCTCCCTTAAGGATAATGACATTTTGATTTGGAAGAAAATGCAGAGATTATTTTGTACATTCACTTCTTTCACAACTGAAAGAAGAGGCTAAGGACTTGCCCCAGATTGCCCAGGTTAATTTAGCAGTGAGTTGAAATTTTAACCAAGTCCTCTGACTCCAAATTCAGGGTCCCTTTCCACTCTGTCACCATAATAATTATCTTTATTTTATCATTGACAAAATGATGGTACAGAAAACAGCTAAATGGTATAATTCAGCAGTTTCAACACAAATCATCTGGTAATGTACTAGATAATATGGAAAGGAAAAAGTTAGAGGAGGAAAATTCTAATTTCAAGAACAATTTTATAAAATAAGACCTAGATCAATGCCCAACAAGATGATATCACAATTAAGTATGGACTAGTATTATTCAGATGGGAATGACTTCCTTAAAAGGTTAATTCTGAGTAGATCAAGCCAATATAATAAAAATGAAAATACTAACTAAATTAATTTATGTATTTAGTGGTATACCAAACTACCAAAATTATTTATATAATAAAGATATTGGGAAGATAACTTTTAAAGATTTAAAAATTCTGAGTATAATAATGACCAGCCATGATTCCAGAGAACTTAGGATAAAACATGCTATCTATCTCCAAATAAAGAGCTGGTAAACTCAGAGTGCAAATTGAAAGATACTTACTTTTCTTTTCTTCTTTTCTCTTCTTTTTTAATGTCTTCCTTTGTTCTCCTTTTTCTTGAAGATGGTTCTTGTCAGAATTTGTTTTGCATAACTTTATGTATTTTTTTTTTTTTCTTGCCTTCACAATGAGTGGGACAAAGGAAGGAGGGAAGGAAAGAAGTTAGAACTGAAAATAAAATAAAATAACAGTAATTGGGAATTTTGGAAAGGGGGAAAGCTGAGTTAAAGATAATGAATTCAGCTTTGGATACATTGAGCTTAAGATAGCTAAAAGACATCCAGTTCAAGATATTCAATAGGAGATAAATGATGTCAGTTTGGAAGTTAGCAGAAAGATTTGGATAAGTAGTTTGGATATGTAGTTGAGAAATATCAGCATATCTATGACAAGCAAAGCCATGAGAGCTGATGAGATCACCATGTGAAATAATAAAAAAAAAAAAGAAAGAAAAGACCTAGGACAGAGTATGACACCCATAGTTAGCATATGTGGCTCCAGCAATTGTGACTGAGGAAAAACAATGAAATAGGTAAAAGAAGAACTAGAAGAGAACGCTATCAACCTAGCCATACTTTTCATATTCTGTATACTTCATTTTAAACTATAAATTTAAATCCACATTGATCTCTTTTGACAAGTCCCTTTCCCCATCTCATTGAAATTTTCCCCTCATGTCATAATAATTTCATTCTCAAGTGTCTATCATTCCTTCTGAGCTGACTTCCCTTATAATATTCTGTCCTATGGGATCTTACCTATATTTTAAATTCTAGTTTTCCAAAATATCATGTCGACTATCCCCAGATTTTCTGTACTTTTCTAACCACAAACTCTAGGATAAAGTGGTCACTTATCCCCAGGATTCTATCATTTCTACCCCAGTACTCCATGATAGTGAGAAAGAGATCCAGGATAGAATTTCCCCTCATTACTTTCTCTACCTTTTGAAAGATACAATTATCACTAGAACAAGCCAAGAAGTTATTAGCTGTTCTCTTTTGTCAGAGAGTTCATTAAAATCTCCAACCATTATATCATGTTTCTTTGACCGACTTTTGTTGTGCTTTCCAAACTATCTATTTCTTCTTTTTTACGGGTATTCTGTAGTTGACTAATTTAGTCTAATTACAAAAATCCTTTCTGATACTCCCTCCCTTAGTCTTCACCCAAATACTCTTCCTCATGCTTCCCTTTCCCAGTTTCTGTATTTCTTTACATCAGCTTACTTATCTAACATGTGGTGTAACTCCCTCCTCTAGCCCATATCCACTCCTTTTAACTATTCTGTTTCTTCTGCATAAAGCATACCTATTAAGAGCTGCAATTCATTCATGAATTTTATCCCACCATGTCTCAGTAATACCCATGAGATCAAATTAGCCTCCTTACATTAGGACTTCTAGTTCTTCTGGTTTGTTGCCTAAATGTTGGGCATTTCTGTTTAGACATATGAGGCCATGAGTTTTATTCTTATATTTAATGTTGTTATCTCTTAATTTCTGGTTGTCTACACTGCTAATATTGTATTTTATCTTTACACTAGGTAGCTTGAGGGATCTATATAGTCAGTCTTTTTCTCCTCTCCTCTCCTGTCCCCTTCTCCTCTTATCCTTCCTCTTCCTTCTTTCCCTCTCTAAGTCCCTCTCCCTCTCTCTTTCTTGTTTAAAATCCTTTCAGTTTCGCATGCCATCTGAAATATACTCTTTTAGTTTATTTTAGTGTACTCAATGACACATGAATGTACTATATGAAAAGGAAGCTTGGACATTTAAGAAGACAATATTGAGAAGAGCTGCTATTGTATCTATCTAATCACAAAAGGAATAAAAAGCTGCTAATAGTAAAATAACTTCTGTTTTAAAAATTATTCTTACTGATGGAATGGAACTTGGGTAAGAAATGATGGTTAATTTTAGAAAAACATGAAAGACTTCTTTTGAAATAATGAAATAAAATGAATCAGAACTAAGAGAAATAAGTATACAGTAACAATAATATTGTTCAAAAAACAGCTTGAATAACCAAGTTGTTTTGAATATTACAAATATTAAAATCAAATACAAATTACAATTACAATATTACCTATAAAAGAAATTGTTATTAACTTTCAGAGAAAGAACTGTTAAATAGAAGTATACATTACCACACATATATTTATATATCTGTGTCAAATGGTGGCCTTCTTTAGTGTAGGGAGGAAAGAGGGTTCAGAACTTAAAATGTAACAAAAATAAATAAAATTTTAAAATTAAATCATTCTTATTATATTTATTTAAATCTAATAATGTATTTATTTATATATTCATATTTACTTATTATACAGTGAAGATATACTATATAGTAGATAGATAGCCTGAGAGTCAGGAAAATATACAACCAGCTTCAGAAACATAGTGACTGTGTGACTTTGGTCAAATCACTTCACTTCTCATTATTCTAGTCAACTCTCTAAAACAATAAGTTGCAAAAAGGATGACAACCTGAATGGGTAGAGATAGTTTCTCTATTTTGAATTTTCTTTTGCTTATGAAATCATAGGTCTAGTCTCTATCCCTTAAATCTTTCTTTTTAAAAATCAACTTAGTAAACATCAACAAATATGAAGATTTCATCAAAGAATAGAGTAATATCCAAGTCACTCTGCATGTCTTTATCCCCTTCTGAACTTTCTTAGTCTGTGTATTCTTTAAATATTTTATTGAGACTCTTTTCTTTTTCTTTTTTGCTTTATTATCCATGATCAATGACTTTCCCACACAAAACCCTCCTTTTTAACAAAAACTATGGTCAGGCAAAACAATCAACACATTAGTCATGTCCAAAAATGTATGTCTCTTTACGTACTCTGTGTCCATCACCTTTTAACAGATATAATATCATTATGAATTCTCTGGAATCATCATGATTCCTCATTGCAGAATTCTTTTGACTTAAAAGTTGTTTTCATTTATTTTATTGTAGTCATTGTACAAATTGTTCAGGGGACATAATTTTGGATGCATAGAGATCTGTTTCTAAAATACCTAAAGGAATAAAATATGCCAATAAAAATGAAAATTTGAAAATGGTATTTTATTTAAAATGGAATCTCCATGGGTATATGTGAACATCAAATAAGAATCCTTAACAAATGGAATTAGAGATAAATTTATCTGTGATTCTCTGATTATCAATTTCATGTGAGGCATAAAAGGAGACTTTCCCTAAGTTATATTTCACTGTCAGAGAGAATTTCTAGGCAGAAAACTGGGTTCAACATGTATGATTAGGTTATCCAGAAAATCTTATTGTTGAAAAACTTTATATAGATAACAATATAACACATTATATATGTAAACATCACTTGAACTTCATAATCTTGTCAGGAAGGTATTACTGTACCTGATGAGAAACCTAAGTCTAAGAGGTTAAATGGATTCCCATGGCCACACAGCTTCTAATTATTTAAAGAACTTAAATTTTCATGTCTTCTAACTCTAAATCTTTCTATTGCCTGATTTGGCATCTTAAGTTTCATGAAGCCTCAAAATACTATTGTTTCCTCTCAATAACCAGCTATAAAAGATTCAATCGTCTTCGAAAACTAATGTTACTTTCTCCTAAAGCTATCATCCAATTCTAGGGCTTCTTCCTAGAATGAAATATATTGCTATTTAGGTGAGATTGCCTTGACTAACATGTTTGAGTTCATTAATATATTTTCATCCTTTTTGTTACTAAGGTACAGGCACATCGACAGATAAAAAAGCATACCTCAGATGTCTCCAAGACCTTTTTCTACTATACCTATGTTTCTCAACTGCCCCTCTTTTAAGATAGAATAACTTCCTTTCAATTTACATTATTTATTTGGTGTTAAAGTCATCAGAACAACACATCATGAGGCTTTGATTATCCAAAAAATTTAGTAACATTTGGGAGCAAGAGAAAGATGTTAACTTGTGTTCTATATTCCTGAGGTTCATCTCCTTCCACAAAAATAAAAAACAGAATCTCTGCTTTTCAGGAATTTACAGAATAGTATGGAAGAAAAATATTCTTCTTATTTCTCTGTTTTTAAATCCAATCAAATGTCATCTCTAGGAAGATCTTTCTCAGTATTGTTAAACTTTCTCTTTCATGACATCTTTTGACCTTCCCATGTTACCATGAACTATGTTTATGGCATTCTTTTCATTCTTTCATCTATTAATTGATTTGATTATAATATATAATTTTATATTATAAGTATTTCTATTTGCCATATAGCCCCTGCTAGATTGTGTTACATGAGGGCAGGAAGGTGTTTGTTATTAAAATTTACTATTTTTCCAGTATCTAATGGGATCTGTAACAGGAGATAATGATTGTTTATTGAACTGAATTGAATTGAATTGAATTGAATTGGAAAAGAGATCAGTTAATAATAGGGAGATCAATTCAGAGGCTAATGAGTTTGTTCAGGCAAAATGTACTGAGAATTAAAAAGATGGGAGTAGGAATAAAGAGAGCTATATATTATTTCTGAAGTGTATTATTCAAGGAAAGTCATTGTAATCATAGTAAATAATTTAGCTTCTTTGAAGATTCAAGAGGAGAAGAAATCTAAAAGAGAAGATGAGTTATTCAATAAATTTTTAAAGTAATAAAGAGACTGCAGGAATTCTTTATTCTGCATACAAAGCAGCAAGACCCACTTGTCTTGATGAATCATATGATTTCAGCATAAACAACTTGAAATAAACCAACATACAGTACTCATTTTTTTTTTTGGCATTTGGTGATATTTCTTCATTAACACATTGAATCTTGAGGAATAAATTTCCTTGACTTTTTAACAATATTAGTGTTACTCCAAATGTGAAATACATTATGTTACTCTATCATTCACTCAATAGGCTTTCTTTTGGAAAACAACAACAATGACAGCAACAAAAACCTCCTCCATTCAATGCTCTTGAAAAATAAAATATTTTCCAGGAATATACTTAGAATATACTTTCTAGGAATCTTTCAGATATGCAATGCTGAAACAAGTGTAATTTTTCTTTTTGACTTGAAATAATACAAGCCTTATCAAATTATGCATTTATTAAAAATAAATGAAGCTGCAATCTCTATATTGGGACTTAAAAGCAAAAAAAAAAAAAAAGAAAAGAAAGAATACAAGTTTTACTATACATCCATACACATAAATTTCTACTAGGTTTTTCACTCATTAGTTAATAGAATATTTGATATTTCAATGAGTTCATAATTTTATTCTCATTGTACCTATCCTCAGAATCTCAGAGTAGGAAAGGACCTGAGAAACCATCCACGCCAACTCATAACTGAAAAAGAATACTATGACATAAACAAATTGTCATCAAGTTTTTCCTTGAAGATATTCATTCATAAGGCATCCACCACCTCCCAAAACAGCTATTCAAATTTCAGATAGCTTTGTTAGGAAATAATTTCTTTTGCAATTTTACCATGGCTCCAAGTTTTATCTCCTACTGACTTTTGGGCATAGGAACAATTATAATCTATCATTCATCGAAAATCATTCAATTGCTTTTAATAAAAACTAGAGTAGTAGCCTGGAGTCAAGAAAGAAATTCCCAAACTGGAAAAATTGAATAATAATAATAATAATATCTACTTCACTGGGTTATTGTGATAATATTTATAAAATCTTATCATGGTATCTGCACATAGTAGCTGCTTAATAAATATTTATTTCCTTCTTTCCTCCTCCTTCCCAACCCTTAAATTTTTCTCTAGTCTAATCGTCTGTATGTTTTTTAACTTTATCACCCCATGAGAAACAGAATAGGGGCAGCTAGGTGATGCACTGATACAGCACCAGCCCTGAAGTCAGGAGGACCTGAGTTCAAATCCAGCCTCAGATATTAACATGTTCTAGTTGTGTAACCCTGGGCAAGTCACTTAACCCCAATTGCCTCAGGTAAAAAAAAAAACTTCAAAATATGAGGGCAGAGCCAAGATGGCTCAGACTGTTCAGGACTTTACCTGAGCTCTTTGGCTTCCTCAGAATAAACACTGATCAGATCTCTGAATGGGTTTTGAGGACAGAACCCACATATTTGTAACATCTTGTAAGGACTTCAGGAAAAGTCTGTTTCAAATGGTGGGAGTAAGTGCTCAGCTCAGGTGCTGCACAAGGAAGCCCAGGGTGGAGAGACACCATGCAGGAAATCTAGTGGAGACTCTAACAAAAATATAGCAACATTGCTATTATGTTCTGGTTCAGAAGGCCAGTGGATCAGCAGACTGACTACTTGTGAGAACTCCAACATAACTACAGAAAGTAAATAGCTCTGAACCCCAGATAACAGGTGGGACTGGCCATGCCCATCCATCTCAGGAAGAAAGCTGGCAGTACCACCAGCCAGGAAGCATAAAATCCCTGTCTCCTGTGCAGAAGCTCAGGACAATCTCCCTTGTGCTCTAGGAGCAGACTTCAGTCTTTAGAATAATCAAAAAGCAAAAGAGCTCTGACCACAGATAGCTACTATGGAGACAGAGAAGAATAGAACTCATACCCTGAGGAAACTAAAACAAATGCCTCAGATGAAGCCTCAAAGGATTTGACCTGATCTCCAATTCATAGGTTTTCTTGGAAGCGACTTCAAAAGGATCTTTAAAAGAGAGTTAAAAGAAAATGGGAAAAAGAAATGAATTTTGCAGGAGAATTTGGAAAAGGAAACAAATTGTCTGAAGAAAACAACCCTTAAAAACATTTGGGGAAATGGAAAGAAAATAATTCTTAAAAATAGAATTGGCAGAATGGAAAATCCATTGAACAAAACAAACTTTAAAAGTACAATTAGCCAAATGCAAAGAAGTAAAAAGCTAACTGAAGAAAATAATTCACTAAAAATTATAACTGACAAATGGAAGTGAATGACTAAACGAGACAGCAAAGAATAAGTCAAACACAATCTAAAAAAAAAGAAAAGTGAAATACTTCATTGGAAAAACAACTGACCAGGAAAAATAAATCCAAGATAGATAATTTAATAGTTATTGACTACCTGAAAATCATGATAGAAAAAGAGCTAGACACCATCTTTTAAGAAATCATCAAAAAAAAAAAAAAAAAAAAAACTGCCCTAATATCCTGAGATCCGAGGGTGAAATAGCTATTAAAGAATCCACTGATCACCCCGAAACAGAACCTAAAATGAAATCGTCAAAGAATATTGAGCTAAATCCAAAATTATCAAATCAAGGAGAAAATAATGCAAGCAGTCAGAAAGAAGCAATTCAAATATTCAAAGAGCAGTCAGAAAGAAGCAAATCATAATGAGGATTAACCAGGATCTAGCTGCTTCCACTAGGAGCAAAGGCACTGAATCTGATATTCTGAGGGCAAGAACTTACTAAGAATCAACTACCAGCAAAATTAAGCATTATCTTTCAGGGAAAATGATGGACATTCAATGAAAAGAGATTTTCAATTATTTGCTGTAACTGTTATTATTTTTCTAGATCTGTAAAATAATTTATTGGGAGTTTGATTGGTATAGTACTAAATAAATAGATTAATTTAGGTATTATTGCCATTTTTATTGTATTCTTGGCTTACCTATGAATATTGATCTTTTTCAGTTGTTTAGATCTGACTTTGTAGAACATGTTTTGTAGTTGTGTTCATATAGTTCCTGACTTTACCTTGGAAGGTAGACTCTCAAATATTTTATATTATACACAATTATTTTAAATGGAATTTCTCTTTGTATCTCTAGCTGCTGTACTTTGTTGGTGATGATTTCTGTGGATTTATTTTGTATCCTGCAACTTTACTAAAGTTGTAGATTGTTTCTAGTAGTTTTTAGGTGATTTTTAGGGTTCTCTAAGTATACCTCATATCACCTGAAAGAGCGATGATTTGGTTCCTCATTACCTACTCTAATTCCTTTCATCTCTTTTTCTTCTCTTATGCTAAAGCTAACATTTCTAACACAATATTGAATAAAATGGTGAAAGTGGGCAACCGTGTTTCACTCTTCATCTTATTGGAATGATTGTAGTTTGTCCCATTACATATGATGCTTGCTGATGGTTTTAAATAGACTACTGATCATTTAAGCAAAACTCCATTTATTCCTATACTCTAGTATTTTTAACAGAAATTGGTGTTGAATTTTGTCAGATCATCTTTTGAGATAATCCATATTTTTGTTAGTTTGGTTATTGATATAGTCAACTATGCTAATAGTTTTTCCTAATATTGAACCAGCCCTTTATTCCTGGTATAAATCCAACTTGGTCATGATGTATTATCCTCGGAATGACTTTCTGTAATCTATTTCCTAGCATTTTATTTAAGATTTTTGCATCAATATTCATTATAGAAATTGGTCTATAATTTTCTCTCTGTTTTGACCCTTTTTGGGTTGGGTATTAGCACCATATCCATGTCATAAAAGGAATTTGGTAGTTTTTCTACCAAAAGGAAACTGTTTGGCTGATGAAGAAGCAAAGTTAGCATCCTGAGGAAAGGATGGTGTTAATACCAGCCCTGCCTCAACATTTGCCTCCACCATCCTATACCCCGGAGGAGAACAGAGGCTCCAGTCTTTAGGGACCCAGGAGGTTTCCTGGTGGCACGTTGGTTTCTCCCTGGTGGCAGAGAGGTACTGACCAAAGCAGTCATGAGACAGGTGATCCAATATCTGCACCAGGGTAGCCATTGGGATGTCCAGAATATGTGCGATACTATACGCACTAAGTTTGTAGCCCTTGGATTATACACGCTGGGTTCTCAAGTAACAGATGGCCACATTGTCTGTCAAAGGACAAACAGGGTGGCCCTTTGGCAAGTCCCATTGGGCGGAAGGAGCCCTGGCATTAGACCCTTTCAGAGTATACAAGGAGACTTCACCGAGTTGCCCCCTGTGGGGCGTCTCAAATATCTGCTGGTCATAGTGGACCATCTGACCTCTTGGGTGGAGGCTTTCCCCCTCTGTCAGGCTACGGCCTCTACTGTAGTGAAGGTCCTCCTTGAACAAATAACTCCGAGGTATGGGATGGTAGAACGTATTGATTCAGACCAGGGTATACACTTTACAGCCAAAATGCTACAAGCTCTAGTTAAGGCCTTAGAAATATGCTGGGAGCTTCATACTCCCTGGCATCCTCCTTCCTCAGGAAAAGTGAAAAGAATGAATCAGGAAAAAAAAACTTACAAGGTTAACATTAGAAACTCAGTTACCTTGGACTAAGTGCCTTCCTCTTGCTTTGCTGAAAATTAGGACAAAGTCTCGTAGGGACATTGGTCTCTCCCCCTATGAATTATTGTTTCACCATGCTTACCCTGGGCTAATGAACCCAGAGAAATCAGATCCAATTTTTGAGACTAAAGACCTATTCCTTAGAAAATATATTATGATTCTGACAGAACATCTACAAGCATTGCAACTAAAAAGTCTCATTGCTCAGACTCCCCCTTTAGGATTTGTGGTGCACCCGTTTAAATCAGGAGAATCAGGAATGATTCGTTCCTGGAAAGAGGATGAGCTGATTCCAAGTTGGGATGGGCCTTTGCAGATCCTGTTGACTTCAGATACGGTGATAGGCACCAGAGAGAGGTTGGACACATCACACTCGAGCCAAAGGTCCCGTGGATGTACCAAAGAAGTGGGCAGTAGAGACTGATCCAGGAACATTGAAAGTGTGGCTGAAATTACAAGAAGCCTAGCAAAGACTGATGAATTGTGCATGTAAAATCTTTTTGACTTGTCTCATTTGGGGAACTCTCTTGGGACTTTTCTTGTTTGTATTAGACATTACATTTTGTTGAACTGTATTGTTAGGATTAGGGATATTATATACTATCAGGAAGAATGGGGTGTGAACCAAACGCAAAGGGTTGGGGACTGCACCTTGTATATGCATGTGTAATCTTATGTGGGTACACCTTTTGTACTGGTACCTCAAGAGCAGTGGGTATGAAAATACAGGACAGGACCCACTGTCATGACCGTGACATCCTATCTTATGGTGTTTTCACCATTAATTTTTTGCTTAAGCCCCGCAGACAAATTTTATCCCCTCCTGTCAGGGACTCCTTGAGCACCATCCCCATGATGCCCTGTGACACAACCTATTAGGGCCATGGGGTGAGATCTCTGCACCAAACTGTGGTACGGATCTTCATAAAATATGGACATGGGGACAAGGGCATGTTTGTGTTTCCTGCATGGTGATGAAGAAGAAAATGATTGGAACAGACAACATTGGCATCATTGAGGAGAAAGCAAAACCCATGGATCCAACTGTACAGCATGTCACCTTCCAACTCATGAGTGTCCTTACCTAAAGCAAACCATCCAGAAGACACAGTGGAAAAGAAAGAGGTTTAAGCCTGTGGAATTCTACAATGCTAGCTTACACTCTCAGCATTCAAATCTTAACAACAGCCTACTGCACAATACATGGACTGATTTCTCCCACCATGAGTATGAACTGTGACTTGGGAGGACAAACTTGCTGATATCACTGCAAACAATACCATGCTGTTATAAGGATAAGTGAAACCTATAGGAGTCTTAGACTGCCAGTCTTAATTTCTGGGCAAGGCTATGGTGTTCCATGTATTAGTAAAAATGTTACCAAAACCAGCATCTTCATTCTTACCACACAAAATAGGCAAAAGAACACAAAGGATTCGAGGAAACATTGGTGAATATGGAAAATATATACTGTTTCAGTAATCACTGAGTGAAAACAATGCTCATATTTACTAGTACCCCAAATACTACATGTAGGACATCCCTACACATAGGTCCACAGACCACCATGTGAGAAATGTTATAACTTATATCCCATGATCACGCGGACTGTCTTAGCTTAAAAACATCATTGATTGGGAGAGTTAATAGCCTGTTTGCAACACCAGGAACACTAGTAAAGATCCTACAAACTAGAGATAGGCAAAGGTTCTCTGGCAGACTTTATGTTGGCAGTCTTGATTGCTATGAATCATGACAATTTATGGCACTACAGAAGGATGAACCATTCTTAAAGAAAGGAGATCTTATACAAGTTGTTAACATCCTCAAGCTCGGATCTATCTATCAGGGACAAGCACTTAGGAACAATGTCTGTAACAGCGAATAATATTGAGAGTTATTTAATATAGCCTAGAAATGCAAATCCCATAAAGATCTAGATGCTGCAGTTATAATTGTAGAACATCCCCTTTGCTAGTTAGCGTCAAACTTGCTAGATGCTATTCCTAATTGCTTAATCGCAGAGATAATTCATACTCAACATGAGATTTATGCCATAGTGAAAACAAAATGATTGTTAGATTTTACGTCACCCTTCCCATCTAGTATGTTACTTCAATTACTCTTTCAGCCAAGCTGTTCAAAACTACAATGTCACCTTTTGTGAAGAATTAGTCCAACATCTCACTTGGTATTTCTGATCAAAACAGAAAATAAATATTTAGAAAAAAAGAAATGTTTAGGAAAAAATCTGTGTGTTTGGTAACACAACACAACCACAAAACCCAAAATTTTCTATAAAAATTCTAATTCAGGGAAAATTGAAGCACCTTGAACAATTGCCTTAATTAATTGGAATGGGGAAAATTTAAACTCAAGCCCACCAGTGTTACCCTACTGATAAAAAAGAAGTTTGGGTATAATTTTTTGCGAAATTTTAGGGGTTTATATTTGCCGGAGGGAAAAGCCTTTATCTTCCCAAAATGAACAATTCCCTTGGGACTCTAAAAATAGGGAATTGTTGAATGTTAAGAGACAGGTCAATTCTCCCAGAGCCCACAGCTGTGGATCATAACATCTGAAGGGTTCAAGGAGCTTTTGTTGACACAGGTGTTGCAGACTAGGAATGAGATAAATTGGAGGCAGAGGGAAGAGGAGAGAGGTCAGACAATGCAATGGCCTCTCAGAGAGGTCAGAGAACAGCAACTGCTCCTCTCACAAGAAGAGATCCATTCTGGTTTGGATCTCCAAGCAGCCAAAGTCAGGTGGCTCCAGTGTATTCCAACAGCTTTCCCGAGTAATCCAACAGTTGAGGACCATGCAAAGTGTGAAAACGAGACAGCCCATTAAGGGTTAACAGGGATTTGCACATCAAGGCTGACCCATTCTCCCAGTCTTGCAGCTGTGTACTACAGTACACTTTGAGAGCCAAGAAAGTGAAGGATTGCAAAACAGTATCTACTGTTACCTTTTAAGTTGAGCCAGCAGATAAGTTGGAAGCAACATGACCCACACAACTGGAGATATATGTCTGAAGGTCATAAAAACAGAGTAAACAAAAAACAGACATTGCTTGCAAAAATAACGTATGCTTTCCTTTTAACTGATAACAATCTTGCTGTGTTTTGAAAACACATACACAAACATACAGATATACCATAGGTATTCACTGACAAACTATACCCTGTTTTCTCCTTGTGTCATTCTCTCATTTAATAAAAAAATCTATTCTCTGGACAGAATTAGATCCCAGCAGCTTGTAACAGACACTACTTTTTTTGATATAGTTTGACATGTAAAGTGGGAACCTTTTGGAACCCAATTTTTCATAAACTTTTCTAACCCAAATTAGAACTGTTTGAATTTTCACATCTTAGGCTTTTTCTCAGTCTTTAGAGTTCCTTAACTATCCCTTTAGCTGCAGTATATTTTTCCTTTTATATGCCAATTTTTCCTCTGTCCACTGTCTTCCTGCCACTATGCTCTCCTGGTACCCCTTCTACTGAGTTGTCTACTTCCCATTTCTCTATGGTGGATCAACTTCCATTTCACTGAATACGATTGAGTATCCTCTAGCAATTCATCCTCTATAAAAATATCTTTACACTCTTTCCTCTCAATCTTATGAGATTCCTTTGGATGTATGAATATATCTCTGCAGAAGATACTTGGCCACTGGGCTTTTAAGTGTCGGATTATACCTCTAAGGATGTGTTGGTCTCTATGCCATACTCCATCTACATCCAGCTTGCTGAGATCTGTCTAATGAAGATTCTAATGAAAAAACTGGTAACTATATCACCATAGCTGAAAGGGAAAATTGGTATTTCTTGTATTCTTGTATCTAGGGCATGTATTTCACTGCCCTAGATAATTGAGTAGGAGTAAGCTAGGGCTTGCATCATGCTATTCTGTAGATTAGAATTCCAAGTTCTTGAACAGACAGGTTATAATTTGAAAAGTAAGGTTCAGGTGTTCCAGAACTTTTCATCCACCCATCTATCCTATGGATGGAATTCCGATGAATGCAAGACACTATCTTCAATCCAATCATGAAATGTGATGTTGATACTCATAAGAATGTCTATACCAATACGATACCATACCATGTCTGGTGGCAGAGGAAGAGATTACAACTCTTAAGTAGCTCTGGCATTATGAAAAATCAGGATCACTTCCCCACCTAATCACAATGTGAAGATTGGATGACTAGATTAACTTGGGGATGACTTCATCTTTTGAAAATGTTTCCAAATGTAATGTGGTTGGGTGTTTTGGTTCTTGTCAAGAGGTGTGAGGTACTTGCTCTCCCCAAAGGGCAGAAATGAGGTTGCCAAGGCTTTTGGTTTTCTGGTGGTTGACTCAGGATATTAAAACAGGGTTTTTTAACTTGGAAGAACATTTTATGGAGGTTAGAGGCAAATAGCCAAACCATGTGTTTCTCCAGGAAATATGATATTTGCTTATCAGTCATTCTAAATATTAAATAATTACCTGTTACTTACCTCTATGAAGGCTGCCATTCAGTTCACAAGGGAGCCATTTAAGAAATGCAGGAGAGAAAGGAGGGACCAGGGAAGGAAGTAATGCTTCTATGTAAATTTCTTTTAAATATGGTGGGATTTTTTTTATGTCAGAGTTTTAATGTAATTTTCCCAGGAGCTATGTGGGGATCTGCTTATGGGAAAGCTACAGGTGTCAGCCCTGTGCCTTGATTCATAGAAAAAATGGGACTCAGCAGAGTGGGAAAAAGAGGAGTCCTCTTCAGGATTACACCAGTGCTAATGTACATGTATCTGTTTATGTAATCAGTTACACATGCCTAAATTCTCAGATTCTCAGATTACTTATACCTCTGTATTTTAACAAAGTCAATATATCATGGAGAAAGATATTCAGATAGCAGATAAAAGATAATAGAATACCTGACAGATGCCCCCAGATGCATTTCTTAGAAGTCAGTAATCATGTTTTTCTCCAAAGATTCTTGGTAATAGAAATCAGCCAGGTTAGACACATGTCTTGACTTCTCAGAAGACCTGACACCTGCAGGAGGGAAATGGAGAAGTGGAGCCAAACTTGATTAGCAAATTTCTCCAAGGACAAAAGGGTCTAAACTTTTTTTGAGGGATCCCCTTACTATCTGTGATTTTTTTTTTTATTTAATAGCCTTTTATTTACAGGATATATACATGGGTAACTTTACAGCATTAACAATTGCCAAACCTCTTGTTCCAATTTTCCCTCTACCCCCCACCCCTCCCTAGATGGCAGGATGACAGTAGATTTAAATATATTAAAATATAAATTAGATACACAATAAGTATAATGACCAAAACGTTATTTTGCTGTACAAAAGAATGACTCTGAAATATTGAAATTAGCTGTGAAAGAAAAAAAATGCAGGTGTGTGCATAAATATAGGATTGGGAATTCAATGTAATGGTTTTAGTCAATTCCCAGAGTTCTTTTCTGGTGTGGGGTTCAGTTCATTACTGCTCCATTGGAAATGATTTGGTTGATCCGTTGCTGAGGATGGCCTGTCCATCAGAACTGGTCTTCATATATATTGTTGTTAAGTATATAATGATCTCCTGGTCCTGCTCATTTCACTCAGCATCGTTCATGTAAGTCTCAGGCCTTTCTGAAATCATCCTGTTGGTCATTTCTTAAGAACAGTAATATTTATAATATTCATATACCACAATTTATTCAGCCATTCTCCAACTGATGGACATCCATTCAGTTTTCAGTTTTACACTACAAAAAGGGTTCACAAACATTCTTGCACATACAGGTCCTTTCCTTCTTTATAATCTCTTTGGGATAATCCCAGTAGTAATCCTGGGATCAAAGGGTATCACAGTTTGATAACTTTTGACACGCTCCAACTACTCTCCAAAATGGTTGGATTCGTTCACAACTCCACCAACAATGCATCAATGTCCCATTTTCCGCATCCCCTCCAACAATCATTATTATTTTCCGTCATCTTAGCCAATCGACAGGTGTGTGTAGTATCTTAGAGTTGTCTTAATTTGATTTCTCTGATTAATAATGACTTGGAGCATCTTTTCACATCCTAGAAATAGTTTCAATTTCTTCATCTGAGAATTTTTTCATATCCTTTGACCATTTTTCAATTGGAGAATGGCTGATTTTTATAAATTAGAGTTAATTTCCTATATTTTGGAAATGAGGGCCTTTATCAGAACCTTTGACTGTAAAAATATTTTCCCAGTTTATTGCTTCCTTCTAATCTTGTCTGCATTAGATTTGTTTGTACAAAACTTTTCAGTTTGTATAATCAAATTTTTCTATTTTGTGATCAGTAATGATCTCTAGTTCTTTGGTCATAAGACCTTCCCTTCCACAGGTCTGGAGGTAAACTATCCTATGTTCCTCTGATTTATTAATAATTTCATTCTTTATGCCTAGGTCATGAACCCATTTTGACCTTATCTTGGTGAGGTTAAGTATGGATCAATGCCTAGTTTCCCATATAGTTTCCAATTTTCCCAGCAATTTTATCAAACAGTAAGTTCTTATCCCAAAGCTGGGATCTTTGGGTTTGTCAAAGACTAGGTTGCTATATTTGTTGACTGTTTGTCCCTTGAACCTAATTTATTCCACTGATCAACTAATCTATTCCTTAGCCAATACCAAATAGTTTTGGTAACTGCTGCTCTATAATATAATTTTAGATCTGATACAGCTAAACCTTCATTTGATTTTTTTTTCATTAATTCCTGAAATTCTTGACCTTTGTTTTTCCATATGAACTTTGTTGTTATTTTTTCCAGGTCATTAAAATAGTTTTTGGGAGTCTGATTGGTATAGCGCTAAATAAATAGATTAGTTTAGGAATATTTCATCTTTATTATATTTGCTCGCCCTATCTAAGAGCATTTTATTTTCCAATTGGTTAGATCAGATTAATTTGTGTGAAAAGTGTCTGTAATTTTGCTCATAAAGTTTCTGATTTTCCCTTGGCAGATAATTCCAAATATTTTATATTATCAGTAGTTACTTTAAATGGAATTCTCTTTGTAACTCTGACTGTTTGGATTTTTTAGTGATATATAAGAATGCTGATGATTTGTGGGTTTATGTGGTTTATTTCCAACTTTGCTAAAGTTGTGGATTATTTCTAATACCTTTTTAGAATCTCTGGGGTTCTCTAGTATACTATCATATCATCAGCAAAGAGTGATAATTTGGTTTTCATTCCATTCTTATTCCTTTAATCTCTTTCTCAGCTCTTATTGCTATAGCTAGCATTTTAATAAATATTAAAGTAACGGTGATAGGGGCAACCTTGTTTCACTCCAGATCTTATTGGAATGGTTGCAGTTTTTCCCCATTACATATGATGCTTACTGATGGTTTTCAATAGATGCTGCTGATTATTTTAGGAAAAGTCCATTTATTCCTATCTCTCAAGTGTTTTTAAAGGAATGGATGTTGGATTTTATCAAATGCTTTTCTGCATCTATTGAGATGGTCATATGGTTTTTGTTAATTTTGGTTATTAACATGGCCAATTATATTGATAGTTTTTCCTAATATTAACCAGCCCTCATTCCTGGTATAAACCTACTTGATCATAGGTGTATTATCTTGGAGATGATTTTCTTAGTCTTTTGCTAATATCTTATTTAAGATTTTAGCATCAATATTCATTAGGAGATTGGTCTATAATTTTCTTTCTCTGTTTCAGCCTACCTGGTTTAGGTATCAGTACCATGTCTGTTCATGAAGGAATTTGGTAGGACTCTTTCATCCCTATTTTATCAAATAATTTATATAGCATTGGGCAATTGTTCTTTAAATGTTTGGAAATTACATTAAAATCCATCTGGTCCTAGGGATTTTTCTTAGGATTGTTTAATTGCCTGTTCATTTCTTTTCTGAAATGGGACTTTCAAACAATTTACTTCCTCCTCTGTTAGTCTGGAAGTCTTATTTTGGAGGTAGTCATCCATTTCACAGGTTATAAATTTATTGGCATATGTTGAGTAAAATAACTCCTTATTATTTCTCTAATTTCCTCTTCATTGGTGGAAAGTTCTCCTTTTCATTTTTAAGACTACTAATTTCATTTTCCTCCTCCTTTCTAATCAGATTTACCAAAAATCTATTTTATTGGCTTTTCATGAACCAACTCTTAGTTTTATTAATTAGTTCAATAGTTTTTTACTTTCAATATTTTAATTTCTCTTTAATTTTAGAATTTCCAATTTATATTTGATTGGGGTTTTAATTTGTCTTTTTAGTTTTTTATTTTAAGCCCAATTCATTAATCTTTTTCTCTGTTTTATTCAAGTAAGCCTTCTAAGGAATAAAATTTCTTATTACCGCTTTGGCTGCATCCCACAAATTTTGGTATGATGTCTAACATCTCCTTCTCTTATTGGCTGTGTGTAACCTCAGACCCTACATAACAGTTGGGGACCAGGAAATAGGTATAGTTCAATGGGAGTTCAAAAGAGGAGTCAGTGGAAGTCAGTAAGATACAGGAGAGGAACAGGATGTGAACGCGTGAAATAAAGACCTGAGCTTGCAAGCAGCTGTGTTTTGGGTGCCTGTTGGATGTGGAAAACCACCTACAGAGGCAGTGGCCGAGGTTTCGTAAACCACTGTTTGGGATAAGATTGTAAAGAACCACGTCCAAGACAGTGGCGAGATTTTCTGAAAGCCTGGGAACTAGGCAAGACTTATAACCAGTAACTTGGTGGAGGTTACAATCCAATTTAACAAAGTTACAGGTTACAAAATAAATCCATAAATCATCAATCTTTTTATGCATCATTAACAAAACCCAACAGCAAAGAGATCCAAAGAAGAAATTCTATTTAAAATAACTTCAATAGGATAAAAATTGAGGAATCTATTTGCAAGCAGGAAGTCATTATTTGCCTATATGAGCAAAACTACAAAACACTTTTCACACATATAAAGTCAGATCTAAGCAATTGGAAAAATATCAAGTGCTCTTGATAGTCAAGCAAAATGATAAAGATGACAATACTCCTAAACTAATCTATTTATTTAGTGCATATCAATCAAACCTCCAAGAAACTATTTTACTGACCTAGAAAAAATAACAAAATTCATCTGGAAGAACAAAAAGATCAAAATTTCAAGGGAATTCATGAAAAGAAAAGAAAATGAAGGTGGCCTAGTGTTACCGGATCAAAAATATATTAAAAGTAGTGATCAAAACCATTTCGGACTGGCTAAAAAGCATTAATCAGTGGAATACGTTAGGTTCACAAGACAAAAATTCAATGATATAGCAATCTAGTGTTTGACAAAACCCAATGATCTCAGCTTTTGGGATAAGAATTCATATTTGAAAAACTTCTTGGAAAATTGAAAACCAGTATGACAGAAACTAAGCAGACCCACACCTAACACCATATATACCAAGATAAGGTCAAAATGGGTTCAGGATTTAGACAAAAAGGATGATATTATAAATAAATTAGGAGAACATAGGGGAGTTTACCTCTCAGATCTGTGGAAGAGGAAGGAATCTGTGACCAAAGAAGAAGTAGAAATCATTACTGATTACAAAATAGATAATTTTTATTATATTAAGTTCAAAAATTTTGTACAAACAAAACTAATGTAGACAAGTAGGAGGAAAGCAAAAACTGGAAAACATTTTATTCAAAGGTTCTGAAAAGGCCTCATTTCTAAAATATACAGAACTGATTCAAATTAATCTTAGTTCAGGCATTCTCCACTTGATAAATGGTCAAAAAAATAGCAATATTCAGATGAAAAAATTAAAAGTATTTGAAGTCATATGAAAAGGTGCTCCAAATCATTATTAATCAGAGAAATGCAGATTAAGACATCTTCTGAGATAACTACACCTTCAGATTGACTAAGATGACGGAAATGAGAATGACCAATATTGGAGATGTCAAAAATGGGCACTGATACATTGTTGGTACAGCTGTGAATGGATCCAAACATTTGGAACAATTTGGAACATGTCAAAAAGTTATCAAACAGTGCATATTCTTTGATCCAGCAATGTTTCTACTTGATTCTACCTAAAAAGATCCAAGGAGGAACAGGACCCACATGTGAAAATGGTTGTGGCGCCCTTTTGTAGTGGCTGGAAACTTAAACTGGTGGATGCCCATCATTGGAGAATGGCTGAATAAATTATGTATATGTATTTATAGAATATTATTGTCAAGAAATGACCACTAGGACGATTTCAGAGAGGCCTGCAGAGACTTAGATGAACTGATGCTGAGGGAAGGGAGCAGAACCAGGATATCATTATACATGGCAACAAGAAGAATACATAATGATCAATTCTGATGTGCGTGACTCTCTTCAACAATGAGATGATTCAAACCAGTGCCACTTGTTCATTGATGAAGAGAGCCATCTACACCCAAAGAGAGGACCACCGGAGCTGAGTGTGGACCACAACATGACACTCTCATTCTCTCTGTTGTTGTTTGCCTGCATTTTGTTTTCTTTCTCCATTTTGTTTTCTTCCTTCTTGATCTGATTTTTCTTGTGCAGCAAGATAACTGTATAAATATGTATACATATATTGGATTTAACATATATTTTAACATATTTAACATGCATTGAACTACCTACCAGCTAGGGGAGAGTGTGGGTGGAAGGAGGGGAAAATTTGGAACAAAATGTTTTGCAAGGGTCAGGGTTGAAAAATTGCCCCAATATGTTTTGTAAATAAAAAGCTTTAATAAAAACATTTAAAAATTTAAAAAAAAAGCCTCAAATGTGGACTTGATGAATGTATATGGGAGAATTTGAAGAAATGTAAATTGAATAAAGAAGTTCATGACCGAGAACCTGTTCTAGGAAAATAAACCATTCTTTCAGCTGTAAGAGTTGCCTTATATCCTAAGTGATTCTATTGCTGGCATTTTTACCTTGATTGTTGTTGATAAATGGCAGAAGAAATGGTGAAGAAGACCCACTAGAATGCATCAGAGACATCAATACTTGATGCATTCATTTAGCATATTCTGTTTGATTTGCCAAGATACTCAACTATTGGAAGATCAAGGGTCAGAGCCAAGATGATAGGAAAGCACACATCTGAACTCTCCCAAATCCCAGGATGAACTCATTCTGTGAAAGTGGAACATCTTACCCAACTGTAAAAAATGAGCTTAAAGGTCTTCAGAAGAAAATATACAGTATAAATTAAGAACTTACCAAAAAGAAAAGATTCAGAATAGATGATACAATTATTAAAATTCACCTCAGGTCCCTGAGCTTCAGGGGGCTAGCCTGGAGTAGGGCTTCCCTGAACATCTAACAAGGCTCCCCACAGCCCTCCCTAGTCTGGAAGGTGTGCCTGCCTGAGGGACCTTCCAGCAGTCCCAGCAGCAGCACTCACCAACAGTACCTTCATTGAAGCAGCCAGGATTCTGGGCCCAACAGTGATCTTTCATCAGCCTACAGTAGCTTGAGCTTCTGAAGGCACTGAAACCACTTCCTTATCAAAGACCCATGAAGTTCTCTGGCCAGCCACAAGGCCCTGCTGCCAGGCTTTAGGGCCTTTGCCCCATTGCTGTGCAGGAGAATGGGCAGAAGTGATCCTATCTCCCCATAACCCTCAATCACCATCACCACACTGGTCTAATTCCCAACATTTGAGGGGGTCGGACCACTCAGAGGCATCTTGGGCAAACAGTTGATCCAGCAGGCGAGGGCAAAGAAAATAGGATGAGAAGCTGAAATCCCTACATCTTGATGAAGCAGGGTTTGTATGATGCCCATCAACAAAGGAATACAACTGGGATTCTTATTCATTATTTTACCTAGAAAATTTTTACCCTTTTCACAGATTCCCAGTCTGTTCCAACATTCTTCGTTTTTCCAACCATTAATTTGTCCAAGGTTTCATATTAACTTTTCAGATTCTTTCCCTTACTTGATTTCTTTTCTTACCTCATTGCAAATTGTATATTTAATAAAGGGAAAGTTAAGACCCTAAAGAATTTTATTATTATTTCCTCTAATCGAAATTTTACTTTTCTATTAAAAATTTCAATGTTTTCCATTTTTATTGTGTCTGGAGTTCTTTTTGAAATACATTTTCCTGAGTATCCCTTTTGACCCGTTACTTTTTTTCCTGAAATCATGATTATAACCTTAAAAAAAAAACTTTAAAATAATAAATTTTTGTGGATGATATTTTATTTTTAAAAAAATATCTTTTGTAATAGTTTATTTAAAATTTTTTATAATATTCATTGGGATATTAATCTAATTTTTTTTCTATATTGGCTCTTCCCAGTTTAGGTATCCAAAAATTCCCTTTGAAAGAACCCATCTTCTAGGTTCCCACATAAAAGTTTCTATGGTTGGTGATTTTTCTTCTTGGCAAGATTTTTAAAATAAAATATTACTGTATCTCATCTAACTGGGGTGGGGTAGGAATGATGCCTTTCAGCTTTCTTTCAGCTCTTTGATCTGGAACCCCAGACCAAAACCCACCCTCCTGAAGTGCCTTCCAGCCCCCTGCTTCTGCACTGTGGTGCTGGTTCCTTCTTACCGGGTACGCTGAAAGCCAGTAGGCCTGGATTTCAATCAACTGAGAATCCCTTGCTTCCCCATTTCCATGCTGTCTCATGCTGTTCTCATGCTGTCAAGTTTGTACTTGCTGGGAGGCCCAGCCAAACCAGCTAGTCCCAGGGGCCCTTATTTGGTTTCTAGAAAGCTCCTTTTACAGAATTAATGTTGGCCTTTCCAGATCTTCTTGCCTTGCCCAGGAAGACTCCTATTGTTTCAAGTCTTCTTTATTTTCCCTGTCTATTTTTTTGATTCCAGATTTTTTTTCTATTTGTGGGAAAAATCTGAGAACCAAATTTACCAACCTACTTTTCATTTACAGAATACCTCAGAGTCCGATTTAAATTTAATTTTCCGGACATTTTCCAGGTAAGTTGTTTTTCTGGGAAATTTTATCCTTTTCATTCTTTGCATTGTATTTCTTGGGATATCTATAAGACAACACAATTTGTCCATTTCTTAATTTAAAAGAATTTGTTTCTTCATTCAACTATTTTTTACCTCTTCTAAAGTTTCACAAATCACTTTTTTAGGAACATTTTACTTAGTTTTATAATTTTTAATTTTCTTTAATTCTATTTCTTTTCTCAATTTCCCCAATTTTAATTAAAAGTCATTTTGCTCTTTAAATTGTTCTTGTGTTTTGTGTCTGGTCCTTTTTCCCCATTTGAAGTTTTGTTTGAACAATTATCAGAGCTTTTTGAGTTTGTGATTTGATCTTTCCCATTATATAGCTTATTATGGTCAGATTCTTTTGTTCATTTTTTAAACCCATTTTTAAATATCAACTTTATCTTAATTTGGGTTTTCAATATGGAGGAGCACAGTTCCAACTTAGGGCTTATCGGCTTTTATTACTTCTGTGAGTGGAAGCTTTTAAACTTCAAAGGATCTAAAGAAAGTGGAGAACTCTTTTTCTGCAGTTCTTGTTCAGGAATATCCCGATCTTTTGTAAGTGCAATTCAAGCCTCAGGTCCCAGCTCCGGGAAAGGTGGAAATAAGCACCAAAGAGCAGAGGGTCCGTGGGTTTGTGTGTGTGTGTGTGTGTGTGTGTGTGTGTGTTAAGAAGGAGGAGAGAGAGAGAGAAAGAGCAGAAAGAGAGAGACAGAGAGAAGAGAGAGAGAGAGAGAGAGAGAGAGAGAGAGAGAGAGAGAGGAAGGAGAAGGAGGGAGAACAAAAGAGAGAAAACAGAAAGAAATATATGAATTGTTTTGTGTTTTTTTTTTTAAGAAAACAGAAAGAAAGAAAAAAGACAAGAGAAAAGAGAGACAGAACAAGACACACAGAAAGAAGAAAGAAAGAAAGGAGGGGAGGGAACAGAAAAAGAAAAAGAGAAGAAATATATTGAATTTTTTTTTTTTTTCTTAAAACAGAAAAAAAACAAAAGAAAAAAAACAAAACACACAAACAAGGAACATTTTAATTTTTAAAAAAATTTTTTCAATTTCTTAATCTTATTTTTTTCAATTTTCCCTGACCATCTTTATCCCCCATATCTTCTTGAACTTTCAAAGCTTTTGTTTTTCTTATCCATTCCCAAAATTTTTCCATATAAATTCTAGGCATTCCCACCATGTCCCATCTCTCCCTACCTTTTTTGTCTGGGGAGAAAAACCATGAACTCCCATCCCAAAATTCAACGCGTGACCTTTTTGCCATTCCAAACTTTTGGAGAAAATTAAAAAGTCTGAGAATCTGGTAGAGGGCAAATTAGATTTTCTCCCCATCTTGGTTGCCCAAGGTGGACTTTCAGCACAAGGTCTTCATAGATAACAGATATCAGGCCCTGACAAGAATAAAGCTTTATGTATTCAAATTTTTAATCTGGCTTTCCCTCCCTTATCTATAATAAGGCAAAATGAAAACGGTCTACAGGATATCAACTTTACACCTGAAAAGAATGGTTCATTTTCACCAAATAGGTCCGTGATCATTTTGTCAATAATTTTGCATTTCCCTTTAAATTTCAATATACCTTTATCACTTCATTTAAGGCATTTTCCTTTAATTATGAACTTTTATTTGAACCAGTCTTAAATTGGTCCTTAAAAAGCCCCCCTCACCCAAATGTTGACAGGTCTCTTTTAAAACAAATATAATCAAGTGTCCAAGATACATGATTTGAAGGCTATTGTCTCTAAAAACATTCATAAAATGTTCATCTAAGTTTAAAAACTTTGTTCCATTATATAAGTCAAACCAGCAAACCCTCCTTGACAACCTCATCTCTTTTGGGGAGAGGAGGCAAACAAACAGGCCCATTAAAATTGAAAACGACAAAGGACAATGAAGGCCAGACACCAGCCATCCGATCCCCCTTGTAGGGGGCAGTGATGATTTTTTTGGTGCGGACCTACCAGGTTGGCCCCTCCTCCTGCTCAATCCAGTTACAGTGGGCACAGCACCAGACCATATGGGATGGAAGAAAGCCCCAGGGATCCACATCACATGTGACTGAGTTGAAGGGAATTCGGATTCAGCGGATTCCCTCCAGGCTAGATGGCTGGTAGGGGTTTGAACACCAAACCTCCTTTACAAAATGACGATAATTGGGCCAAGAAGTTGGCCTTCTCTGTAGAATACTGGGGACATCCTTCCCCTCACTGTCAAGGCAATGAAGCAAGCTTTTCTTGGATGTCAGTTTCCTTTCACCTATGGTAGTATAGTTACCCTTTCTCAGTCACACCTTCCTGAGACCTTCAGATCCGGCACCAGATCTAGATGGAGGATGGCAAAAAGGGTAAGCCTAAGATGCACATTACCCAATGAAATTCAAAACAACAGAGGCAAGAGGGGCCCACAACAGGGCAAGGGGAGGGAAGAAGGGTGTAAACTTTCCTGTAAAACTATGGGGCCAGGTTTTTTGATTTTCCCAGTAGGTGACAATACCTGTTCAGAGGGGTCCTTCAAGTTAGAATCTCTTTTGCTATGGTCTGCCCCACAAAGCTGTCTTTCTGGCTTACCAGCCCAATAATGATGGGGCTGTCCAAAGGAAGGGAATAGATATCTTCTTAAAGCCACTTTTATCTCCAGACCATTCCAAGGAGGGCATCAGGATCATCATCCTTGGTACTAAAGTGGGAGAAAAACCCCTTAGAGGTTTTGACGAAGGGAAAGGGAAATTAAAGGCCTAATACCTACTATATTTGCGTAATTGATAGCTCTTCCAAATTTGGGCTTTTTTCCTCTGGTCCCAAAAGTTTTTTTTTTCAGAGAAGGGAAAGATCAATTTCAGCAATTTTTTGCAACCACCGATTTTACAAGACAAGATAATTTGGAAAGCATTTTATCTCTGTTGTGACCTTTTCTAAGATTTGGACCTCCTCAAAAAAAGACCTTTTGAAGCAATAGGTCCACACTATCTATAACTCCAGGCTAATTAGATTCCCAACTAGATACCCTAATCCAAAACCTTAGTCCATCAAAATACTGAACTATTCTTTTACCCTGGTCTAATCTTCTTTCCTATATCAATAGTCTTTTTAACAATATCACCCATTTTGGTTTTTCCTCTCTTCCTTTGTGATATAACAATAAATTTCTTTTTCAGAATAACCAAAAATTTTTGTAAATTTATACCAAAATTGTGATTACAGGAGGACTTGAGGTTTTCCATCACTTTTCCCACCAAGGTCAATCCCTATCACTGATGTACATCTCATCAAAAATGAATAATCTCTGAAGAGCCATTTGTCTTTGGGAAGCTTTGGAGTCATTGTGGGAGTCTTTATGATTAGTAGAATATTTCTCAGCATCTTTATTTCTGTTTCCTAAGGTTCATCAGCACCCTTTCCAAATATTCTTTCCCTGAGTTAGTTGATTCAATCTAATTATTCAGTTCATTAAGAAACTTTAGGGATCCACGTTCAATATATTTCAAAATGTTTTTTTCACTGAGATTTTAATAGCTTTTTTTTTCATAGGTCACTACAAGCTTTGAATATCTTTTCTCTTAGTCTTATACATTCCCAGGACACCAAAATTTTTGAACCAGCTGGTTACTTTTGGCTCTTATACCAACCCAAAGTCACTTTTGGCTTTCATACACCAATCATTATGAGATGTCTATATCCCACATTAGCCCATCAAAGCTTTAATAGTTATCTTTTCACGTCCCTCCTTTTTAAAACAAATCAAAAAATCCACATATTCAGTGACAGCCTTGAATAAATGAAAATAAATTTCCAAAGTTTTGGAAAAATTCCCAAAGTTCTGAATTAATTAGTTGACCTTTCTGAGTCATAAAATTTATTTTTTAACTTTCTAATATCCTGTTAGAATCCTCATGTTCTCTGGAATTGATGGAAGAATGCTTGTATAGGTTTACATTTTGGAGTTCCAACATTATCCCAACTTATTCCCGTTTGGAAGATTCACAAGTGTTCAAAGATAGGTACACAAAGTTAGCTTTGTAACTTTGGAATTATCCATAATCCCACTCTCAGAGGAGGAGTCACCCTTTGAGAGAACATAAAAACAACTGAGCCAGTGGACAAGTTCAGTGGAAAAAGATTAAGGGAACGGGATTGAGAACCAAAGGGAGTTGGAGCTAGAGGCAGAAACTGAAGAGCTAAAAGACAAGCTCAAGAGCCTTGGAACCAAGGAGGGGAGAAGGGAGGCCTCAAAAAGCTAAGGGCCCAAGGAAAGAGGCAAACTTAAGGAGAAATAAACGTTTGGATTTTATCAGCTGGCTGTATTTGGAGGATTACTACCTGAACTGAAACGAAGGCTGCCTCCAGTCTTCCCCAAGAAACCTGCTCCCACAGAAACCATTATACATTATTTTAAAGAAAAGAACACCACAATTCCCAGCTTCATACCACAAGTAATAAAGATCATTTATCTTCTTATAAAGTTCCCTCCCCATTCTTCATCCTAACCGAAGATTTTTCAGTTTTCCTTATACTGATGGAGGGAAATTTGGAATTGTCTCGGAGACTTAATTATCAGAGGATTTGGGGATAAACCAGGGGAACCTTAACTAAGAGAAAACAAATAAAGAGGAATCTGAATGAACCCACAAATTTTAAACAGATTGAAAGCCCACTGCTTAAAATTCCAGAGATAAATGTACTTAAATTAAAAGCAATAAATGATGGAAATTATAGGATCCATAGTAGATGGAATCAGGAATCCAATACTAAAATATCCAGAGGAAGGAAATTTGGAGGGAAAAACACCTAAGGAATGTTTTTAATAAAAGGTTCCATGAATTCCTGTTAATCTTGATTTTCTTCTTATTTTCTTTTCCTTTCCTTATTCTCAGTTTTTTGATTCCTTGGGAGAATATTCTTTTCTTGATTTTAAAAAACCTTTAAAGAAAAAAAAGAGTTATTTAAACTTGATAACTTAAAAGAGTTTCCATAAAATTACACTTGAATTTCACTTCAAAACATTTGAAATTAGTTTTTTCACGAAAGGTGTTGAGAAAAGTTTTGCAGGAATTACTTTAAGAAAATGTATATATATATATATATATATATATATATATTAAAAATATTTATACTTTTAATTTATGGCATGGGAAGAATTAATTTTTAAAGCAGTAAGATTTAAAGATTAAAAATCATAATTACTTTAAAAATTTTTTTTTCCAATTTCCATGAAAAACAAGTCATATTCTTGAAAATATATAATTGCCTCATGTTAATTAGGGCTATTAAAATGGAGGTGGGGAAAAAATGGGATGCCCAGACTTTCCTATGGGTTAATAACCAAAGGTGAAAAGGGGTTAACCTGTTTATTCAAAAGGGTGGCAAAGGCCAAGTCTTATAAAACCCCGGTAATTCTCTTCCCAATTTGAATGATGCCATGCAGTCTTTAAATATTCTATATATACCATCCTCAAAACTTAAAATTTTAGAAATGTGAGACATGAGAGGTAATTTTGGACAACCTCACTTTTGACAACAGTTGTGATTTTAGTTTTTTTTTTTTTATTATTGAATAACTTTTTATTAAGAAACCGGTAATTTTTTACAACATTATTTCACTCCTTTTCCGTTTTTCCTTTCCCTCCATTCCTAGATGGCGCAGTCCAATATATTGAATACTCCAGTATATCCTAGATAAATATATTTGAGAACCAAACAATTCTCTTGTTGCCGGGAAGATTCAAAAGGTAGAAAAACTCAAAATGAAACAGTTTACATTCATTTCCCAGTCTTCTTTCTTTAGGGAAACTGTTTGTCCACAATCAACTGAAATTGAATTAGGTCTTTGTCAAAGAAATTACTTCCATCAGAATACATTTCAACAGTACATTGCTGAAGTATAAGTTCCTGGTTTCTCATTTCCTTAGATGTTTTGTTTCGGTTTTGTAATTTGGTTTTTTAAGAACAATAATTTATCTTCTTAAAATTTCCCCTTTCCAATTGGGGGATAATATTTTGTTTCTTTTAAAGGGGAAAAAAATTTTGACTTAAATCCCTTTTTCCTTGGTTTTTTGGGGTATAAGGTTAGATGCTGGGTGGTAAGAAGTTTTATAATTTTGGGAAATTTAATTTTTAAATGGTTGATTTTCCCAATTACCAAAATGTTCTTTTTCATCCTCCCATTTATTTTTTTTCCTGTTTTAGAATTGACGGGGGTGTGGTTTGAGTTGTTTTATTGCATTTTCGTTGTATTTGGGTGGTTAAATTCCCTTTTTTATAATGGGGTAATAGTTTACTTTAAAAGCTGTTTTTTTGCATTTTCTTGGAAATGGTTGGTTTTTTTTAGACGTTTTTTTTTGGAAATGAGGTTTTATAAATTTTTAATGGGATTGTTTTTCCCTTTTTTTTTTCTTTCTTTTTTGCTTATTTTTTGGAAAAAGGTTTTTAATTTGATTAATCTTTTCTTTTTATAATAATAATGTTTGGTTTTGGTCAAAATTTTTCCTTCCAAGGTTGGGGAATGCTATTTGTTTTTTAATTTATTTTTTATCAAATTTGGACCCATTTTGTTTATTTGGTTGGTGTTTTGAGTCATCTAACGATAATTTTTTATTTTTGAAATAATGTTTTTCCCAAATTGGGATTTTGGCCAAAAATAGATTGTATATTATTTTTGTTTTTGACCTAATTTGCATTGATTTTAATTTTTTTAAAAAAAAATGGTTTTGTGATGTTTTTAATTTTGATCTTAGATTTTGATGGTAAAAGAAAACCTTCTTTATTTTTTTTTTTTTTGTTTTTGATTTTTTGTTATTGAATTTTGTTTTTTTTTTCTAGATTTAAATTATTTTTTTTAGTTGATTGGTTAGACAAATAAAAGATTAATTTAAAATATTTATTTTTTTTTCTCCCCAAAATTTTTTTTTTCCTTTATTTAAGTTGATTTTTTGTGGGGTTTTTGTTTGAATTTTTGATTTCCTTTGGTAGATGGATTCCCAAATATTTATGTATCCCAGTTTTTTAATGGAATTTTTTTTTTTGTGTTGGATTTTTGTTGGTGAGTATAAAAATTGATGAGTTTGTGGGTTTATATTTGAATTTTAAAGTTTGAATTTTTTTGCTTTTAGTAAATTTGGGGTTTTTGTCCATTATTTGCAAAGAGGATAGTTGCCCTTTCTTTACCTTAATTTTTAATTTTTTTTGCCTAGCGGGGTGTTTTAATCAATATTAAGAATAATTGTTTGGGGCAATTTTTTACTGATTCCTAGAAAGTTTCCCGTTTTTCCCTTATATATTTTAAAGAGGTTTTAATATATTTTTTTTAAAAAAATTTTTTTTTTTGTTTTTTAGTGGATTTTATTTACAAATGTTTTTGCATTTTGAGATGATTATGCCAAATGATTGGAAACCCACCCACCAAAATGTTTTGTGTCCCTGTTTTCCCACCCCTTCAAATTTATATTATTTTCCCTTATTTTTTCAGTTGAAGGGTGTGTGGTTTGAGTTGTTTAATTTGATTTTTGAAATTAATGACTTGGGTTTTTTTCATGGCTGAAATAGTTTCAATTTTTCATTGGAATTGTTTGTTTGTATTTACCATTTATAATTGGAGAATGGTTATTTTTATAAAAGAGTACCTTATATTTAAATGAAGTTTAAATTTTAGTAAAAAATTTTTTTTTTGCTTCCCTTTAATTTTGTTTTTGGTTTGTTGTAAAAAAAATTAGTTTTGTTTGATAACTTTCATTTTTGTGATTTGGATTTTTTAAATTTTTTCCCTTTCCACAGGTTGACAGGTAAATATCCTTTGTTTTAATTTTATAATGTTTTTTAAGTTTAGGTTAATCCTTTTGATTTATTTTTGGTGTTGGGGTGATTTGGTTTTGTTAGTTTAATTTTTCCCAAATTTTTGTAAAAAATAAATGGGTTTATTTTAAAAATTAGGTTTTATTTTACTTTTTATCCTTTTGAATAACCTTTCCATGACAATAATTTTTTTAGCCACTGAATGGTGGTTCGCTTTTATTTTTTTAGATTAAGAGCCATTTATTTTTTTATTTTTTTTAAATGTTTGATTTTTGTTTTATATGAATTTGTTGCTTTTTTTAGGTCTAAATAGTTTTTGGGGTTGATTGGTAAGAAAAAAATAGGTTAGTTTTAGGTTTTATTTTTTATTTGGTGATAAGAGTTTTTTTTTTTGATTTTGGTGATTTTAATTTTGTGAAAAGTGTTTTGTGTTTTTCAAAATTTCTAGTTTTTTAATAATTTTAATTTTTAATTATAGTATTACTTTAAAATGGAATTTCTTTTAATTTTTATTTTTTAGTGAATTTATAAAATGTGATGGTTAGTGGTTTTTTTATCCGAACTTTTAAAGTTTGATTTTTCTAATAATTTTTTAAAATCTCTGGGTTTTTTTTAAATAGCATACATATAGCAAAGGGTAATTTGCTTCATTACTTCTTTCCTTTAACTTTTTCAACTCACCCAACGGGCTAGATTTTAATAAATATTTTAGTAACTGGTATAGGCAACCTTTTTCCCCGTCTTTTGGGTTTTTTGCAGTTTTTTCCCCTTTATTCTTACTATGTTTTTTTTTTTTTTTTTTTTAAACCTTTTTATTTAAGGTTATATAAGGGTAACTTTGGATTAACAATTGAAATTTTTTTCAATTTTTTCCTCTACCCCCCCTCCCCCGATCAGGAACCAGTAATGTTTTTAAATTATTAAGATTTTAGATCAATATAATGCAAAATTTTTTTTTTTCAAAAAAGAATTACTGTGGTTTTAAAAAATGTTTCTGTTATTTTAAAAACCTTTATTTATATCCAATGTTTTTAATGTGGAGTTATTAAACCTTTTTATCAAATTTTTTTTCTAGGGGTGATAATGTTTTTTTTTTAATTGGTTATTTAAAAATTTAATTTTTCCTCTATTGCCAAAATTTTTGGTTAAATCCTACTTGATCATTGGTATATTTGGGAGAATTTTTTTTTTCTAATTTTCTTATTTAAATTTTCTCTTTTCATTAAGACTATAATTTTTTTTCTCCTTTTTCCCTACCTAGATATCAAAATGTTTTTTATAAAAAATTTTAGGTTTTTTTTTATCAAATAATTTATTAATTAAATTTTCTTTAAAATTTTTAGAATTCATTTATTGATTTTAAATTTTTTTTCTTAGGAAGTTATTATACTTTTCTTTTCTTTTTGAAAGTACTTTCAAATTTAATTCCTCCCTTCTTTGGGAAACCCTATTTTTTGTACAATCCTTTCATTTTATAAATTATTCATAAATTTGGGCTCCCTTTTACCCAATTTTCTTAAGGAAAGTTTCCCTTTTTCATTTTAAATTACTTTTGATTTTTTTTTTATGGATTAAAAGATTTCTATTTTTTGTTTTTTTATAGCCAACTTTTAGTTTTATTTATTAGAATATTTTTTCTTTCTATTATTTTCTCCTTTTAATTTTAAATTTCAAATTTATTTATTTTTTTTAATTTGGTTTTTTGTTTTTATTGAAGTCAATTAGATCTTTTTTTTCTTTCCATTTTTTTCCCTTGGTTTAAAATTTCTTATTCCCTTTGGGTGATTCCCAAAATTTTGGTATATGTTTATATTGTTTATTTGGTAAATTATTTGAAATTTTTTCCAATCTTCTTTTAAGATGATTTTTAATTGCTTTTTGGTTATTTATCCCTTTTTGTTGAATGGTTTTATTGATTTGTCTGGTTTACTATTTCTGTCTCCTCATTTAATTTTGAGGTCTTTTGTCCAATTGTTCCTTTTTATAGGTTCCATTTACTCTAGAAAAATATATTCCTTTTGTTCCTTAATTTTCTCCAAAATCTTCAATAATTTTTCTTTATTCTTTTACCTCTTTTTTTTATTTTTTTGTGGTTTTGATTTGTTCAATTCTGGGTCGGTTGAATTCCCTTTTTGGTTTCCTTCCTTTCTTTCTTTCCCCCCTTTTTTAGGGAAGGTTCTTAAACCGGGCAATTATTTTTTGATACTTCATTGTAAATATCTACCCTTTTAAACCTTAATTTTTTCTCTTTGATTAATCTTTTTGTTTTGAATTTATGGATGATCTTTTATTACCTGAAGCATTAGATTCGCTAGCCTTTTACCTTTATTTCTATGCTCCCTACTTTTTAAACATTCCCGAAAAAATATTTAGGGGTTTATTTTGATAATCTGCTCTCCTCCTGTTTTGAGAAGTTCATCCCATTCAATTTTAAGGAAAAACAATTTTGGTTTCTACCATTACCCGATTATGCTTTTCTTTTTCTTCCCCAACCCTTTTTAGTTTTTTTTAGTTTCCCCACTTGTATAGTGTATTTTGGGACCCTTTTCCGTTTGTTCCTCTTTTTTGACCCTTTAATCTTTTCCCCTTCCCTTCCCCCTTTTTAAGAGGTAAAAATTTTCTGTAAACAAGGTGCCAAATTTTTTGAAAAATCCAAGAGAGTAAGATTCCAATTCCTCCTTCCTCAGTATGATGTTTTTTGCCTCTTTGTGGGATGTAGTTTCCCTCTTTTATCTCCTTCGTTTCTACTACCCTTTTTATGTTATATCAGTAAAATCAGAATATATATTACTGCAAGCTGAGTGCAGATTGAGCAGGCCAGAATGCCTGGGAAAGTACAGCTTGGAAATACAAAACTATGCCTAGCCAGGCTAGGCAGGTGTAATACATCAACAAAACTTGGCAGGAGAAAATAAACGTTTGGATTTTATCAGGTGGCTGTATTTGGATGATTACTACTCTGAACTGAAACTAAGCTGCCTCAGAAATCTTCATGAAACCTGCTCCACAGAGAACATTATACATTATTTTAAAGAAGAGAACACCACAATATCCCAGCTTCATACCACAAGTAATGAGATCTATTTAGTCTTCTTGATGAAAGTTCCCCTCCCCATCCCTCATCCTCACTGTCTTTGAAGATTTCTTCAGTTCCTCACTTATGCTGATGGAGAATTGTAGAATTGTCTGCTGGAGAGACTTAATTATCAGAGGATTTGGGGGGTGACCCTAGGGAGCACCTTAACTGAAGAGAACAGCTAAATAACAGAGGAATCTGAATGAACCCCACAAATTCCTAAAACTGATTGAAAGCCCACTGCTCTTTATGGAAGAGGTTTTTGAATCACATTCCCAGTCGATAAATGTAGTTAAATCAAGGTGCTAACAAATGATAGGAAATTATAGGATCCATAGGAGATGTAATACAGGGAATCCAATGACCCTCAAAGTATCCAGAGTGAAGGAACAGTTGGAGTGGAGAAAAACACCTGACAGGGAATGTTTTTAATAAATAGGCTTCTCATGAATTCCTGTTATCTTGATTCTCTTCTTATTTCTTTTCCAGAATTGCCTCTATTCTCAGTTTTTTTTTTTTTTTGATTCCCCTGAGGAGAATATACTTTTCTTTTGGATTTATACATTATAAATAAATTAGAGGACATTTCTACTTCCCCTTTTTATATCAATAAAATCAGAATATATATTACTGCAAGCTGAGTGCAGATTGAGCAGGGCAGAATGCCTGGGAAAGTACAGCTTGGAAATAGCAAGTTATGCACAGGCTAGGCAGGTGTAATTACATCAACAAGGTTGGCAGGTATGATTACCTGGGAGGTCATAGTTGCTGTGTAGTAATGAACTCTAAGGAGCCCTATTCCCACCCATATTTTTCTGGCCCAAATATGCAAAAATGTTTTCATTTTCAAATATACATTTTTAGTCTTGTCCTTCCTTGATATTCCTTCCTTGACTCCCTGTTCCTTTGGATGCAGCAAACTTTTCTTTTTATACAGATTTTCTTCACCCACTCTATGACACTGCTCTCTCCTGGTTTCTGAGTTGTGCATATCTCTTTCTCTCTGTGGGATCAACTGAAATCTCCCACTGAATAAAGTTGAAAGTTCTCTAGCAATTTATACTGTTTTATCTTTATACTTTCTTTCCTGTGATCTCATCAGTTCCTTTTAGTATATGAATATCTCTGCAGAATATACAAACCTAAATATCCAAGACAACGTTATTACTCAAAATTCATTTCATCCTCAATACATCCAAATTATCTTCCTTAAAACTCTTCTCCACTAAGTTTTGCTTCCTTTGAGGACACAGCCTTTAGGTCAGTCATACAGTTCTCTGAATACAGTCATTCCTGATTCTTTTTAATGTAACACTTTTATATATCATATTAGTTGTTACATCTTGTGACTTCTACCCCTAAAACATCTCAACAATTTACCTTTTGTATGTATGCACATGAACATTTCTTGTCCTGGTTTACTTTCTATTTGCCTCTTGCTGGTAATATTCAAGTATTTTTCTAAAATGTATTCTTTTGATAACTTTGTTATAAAAATTGTCAATATTTTTCAAAGAATCGCACCTCCTTGTACTCCACACACTGTTTGAAATATTTTACATCATTAAAAAAAAGGAAAAAGGAAAAACATTAGCCAAAAGTCAAACTATTGAAAAACGTTTAAAATTATAGGCAATATTCAACCCTCTTGTATTACTCACATCAAAAGAAGTAGAGGAAGAAGTGTCTTCTCTTCTTTGTTTCACATTTTTCTTTAAAGTGTATGCTGAAGGTCTGCCTCCCCCTTCCCCCCCATGTAATCAATCAATCATGACTTAGGAGAGGCAAAAGAATTTGCTTTCCATAAGGACACTCGGTGTCGATCAAAATGGGGTCAGAAAAGAATGTAGGAACTCAAGAAAGCACAAAACTTTTGATTCCTAACACAGGGTTTCCACCCATCCCTGGCTTTTCCTCCCATTGGCTGGGCTTTGCATTCAACAGACACGGTCTTGGTGTTACAAGTTTATTATTGCTCAGAACCTTGATTTAAAGAAGACATAAGGGAAGGAAACTCACAGCCCCATACACATTAAAGTGGGCACTATAACAAACCAAAAACAAACATACATGAGTCATCACTACTCTGAGGAGCTCAATATCTGAATTTATTGATGGGTCTTGAATGAGAGCCATTGCTGAGCAACTTTATACAAGACTTCCTAGTCTAAATCCTCAAAGTCCTATTTTATTAAGGGGCTTTTACAGGCTGACTATGTTCATTTTGTTATTTGACTCTTGAGACATATCAATCTTCCAGGTACAAGATACTTCATCATAAGAAACCCACCAAGGAGAAAATGTCTTCATTCATTGAGTAGGACTGTGTTTATTCAAGGAACTGGCCAGGCAATAAAGGATACTAATTAATTTACCAGAAGAGTTAGCTTTTCAACTTTTGTGCTTTTCCTCGATATTCATCAGATAACGTCAAGAACATTCTCAGGTTCTCATGTGTTAAGAAATTACACAGAGAAACATGGCTGAGACTTGAGATTTGATGCAAGGATTCCTTACAATTCCCCTCTAGAATTAGACAGGTCTTCAAATTGATCACATAAAACAGGACTTCCAACTCATCATGAACATTTATTTATACAGATTAAAAGCTTGCCATTTAAAACAATTGTTGAAAGGTAATTCACAATACAATGCCCAAAGCACAGTACAAGCATATTAAAATGCTATAGTATAGACATGATAAATATTTCCATATTGAGTCCCATCCTGATACTGAGGTAAACAATTGGCCTTGGCTCTCATGTATCCAATGTGCAATAATTTGACTATGTTAGATTCAATGGTACTTGATTTATTAATGAACTACAATATTATTTATGACCATGCACACTCTTCCTTTTGCAGCTATTAAATAATCTAAGGTATTTGCTTGTTAAGGATGATGTCAGCTAGGGAATCTAGTTCTTGGATTTTGTAAACCTTAGGCAACTTCTTCTGCCAGATGTTCAATAGCAGCAGTCACATTAGTTAAAACAAATTCATGGTTTTATATAACCTGTTTCTAGTATCCCAATGATCAACAATACACTTCATTGCCTCCTCAATGTAACTTATTCAATACTAGCTACCCCCGAGAATAGTTATGAACTAGAACTAACTGGATTTCTAGTCTTGAATGCACCAGGTATTATCCTTGGCTTAATACTACCCAGTTTGCTCTTGCATTCTTCTTTGAATGCCAAGATAGAAGGAATGGATAGATGTGATTAGGTACAGGTGTCCCCTTAGTTGTCAGGTTCTCAACCTAAAGGAAATGGTACCCTCTGGGGATAGGAAACCAGTAGCACAGATACTGAGGTGGCTTTGTTCATATTTTTTACAGAGTACTTTAATAATTCTACTTGACTTTCCTCAGGGTTTAAGAATCATAATCACAAATCTTTCTAAGACATCTATAGTTATTAAACCCATTCTCAAAACATATGTTTAACTTACTCTGAAGTTTTTTAGATGTCCTATTCTTATAACAAACAGATATCATTCTAAATTGTGTAGTTCTATAAAATTCTATTTTCCAGCAGGGTACAAGCATTCACTGTCATAACTTCTCTATGACTAATCATATATATATATATATATATATATATATATATATATATATGAAAGACGGCAAAGTGAATTTTTAATGGAATATCCTTTTTAGTGATATGTTTCCCAACCTAACTCTCCAATACATTGTGACAGGGAACCCATTCAGACACTGGATATTTTGGGATCCATTCACCGATCAGTCCTGATTCCTCCCCAAACCAATGGGGCCCAAAGTCCTTTGGGGGCAGGGGTGATGATCTCATCTTCTTAAACTACTTCCTGCTGAGAATGGCTGTAGAGCTGCATCATCCAACAGGGTCCCATACTTTATGGGGATGAGGAAGGTTGATGAGCTGGAACTGTCTAAGTATCAATGGGTTGATTCAGATCCTGAAGCTGGTCAATGCAGTTGTAACTGAGTAAAATCTAGAATAAAAAAATCTAACAAATAGAAGTTTGGAAAGCCTGAGATAGAAAGACCAGGCCAGAAGACTGCAATAAACTGTAGAAAGCCACTAGAGGTGACTGCAAATTTTCATGTAAAGAAATATGTATGCATCACAGGAGACAGTACAAACAATTGTTAAAGATATTTCAGCTTTAGTTTCAACAAAAAATAAAATAACAGGCCTCACAGACTATTGTGTTGATTGCTTTAACCTTATTTTGGAAACATTTAAGCACCTTATTTCATACAGAATAAATATCTAGTAAATATGACTAGACCAAATACTCATTCATCTTAAACTTTAGCATATAATGATCTCATATAGTCATATGGAAAACAGTAAGATGCTACAGAATTAGTGTTCATGTACTATGGACCTGTTGCTCTGATTATAGAAATTTGCTATCAGAAGAAAAACAAGGGCATAATTATAATACCATCAAATCTTCTCCATCAGGCCTTAGCCTGGGAACACACATAACAGGATAAAACATCCTAGCTCAGTTTGATAACCAGTCATGATAACTAGTTTGATAATCAGTCAGTCCCCGATATAACCAGACACAGGAACAATCAAGTGGGTTCTTATTCAAAGAAACACAACTGGAAGATGAGTTAGAAGGAGCCCACCTTAAATGGAGCCAAGGTTGTCCTACCAACTCTTGTCCAGATACAGATCTCCACCTGTAATAGGTCAGGATCACGTTTCTCTGAGTTATAATATTTTCCTCAAGTGATGGGTTCCTGGTTGAATAATTCCCAAATTCAAAACTCAATAAATATTAGTTACAATCCCAAGAGATTTCATCTCAATAACAATTTTCATTAGTCAGAGGCTTCAGGTTTATATACAAAAAAAGTTACAAGTCTAACACATGTACCAGCAGGTATGGCAATCAAAACTAAGAGCAGGAATATGAGGTTAACATTCTGTTCTCTATACTTCAAAAAGCTACAGATCAAATTTTGTTATTTTCATTAACCAAAGAAACCATTATGCACTTAATAAAATATTAAAATTTTCTGCAGACAAATGGAGACCTTATTAGAAGTAATCATTTGCAGTCCTAACAAAACCTCTTAAAGTTTCTTCATTCCTAGCAGCAGAATCCTTAATACTGCATCACAAATGACTTTTGTCATAAAACAGACATAATAAACTTGACAAGTAAAAAGCAAACATTCAGTTATTCACATTGTGATAACATGAGACATTCTTTTAGGCAATAGGACAAATTAATGCTAAAGAATTTCATTTAACCAACAGGGCTCACTTTAAGGCAGGAGTTGTGTTCTTGGAGACTATCCCATTCTATAAAGGGCAGGAAGGGCCCAACTCAGGGCATCTTATACTCCAACTGATTAAAAGTAAAACATGAAATCATACAATTTTCAATCTCTTATTTTATCAAAAAAACATTTCAGAAGTGATAACCAAACTGTCATCTATATTTTTTCTTGTATTGAAATTTCATATTCTATAACAAGTTTATAATCTGATACATATTAGTTACATTAATTTTGATTTGAAATCACAATTTCACAAAACAAAACTTACAAATTGCATAACAGAAATCAAAGAACACCTTATCCAAACATGACCTCTTTAGTGAAAACTTTGCTTAAACACAGATTTAAATTTCCAGTAGTAATTTTCAATATTTAAACAAATTTCTAAGGTGTTGTGCCTAAAATAAACAAATTCACAATTTTAGCACACACAAATTAATAGTGATTGCCTTATATAATTGTAATAATAAGAGATTCATCACATAAAATGCACAACTCATTGTGATATTTAAGGTGAAGGCCTTAAGGTCAGCATTCTTAGTGTGAAAGCCAATCATTAGAAATTGTTCTTACTTAATAAAGTTGGAGTTCATCAGAAAACTCATTCATGCATTATGACCTATGCAACTAAACAAGTTCTTTTCTTAGGGATGATAATTTACTCAAAGATGGTTTTAAGAAACTTAACAATTTACAATTGAGTAGGAATTCCAGAAAAAGATCCTGATTGCTCCTTTGTTTCTTGTCTACCTTCTTTGATTGCCATCTGCTTTCTTTGTTGTCTTTCACGTCTACAACCTTCATCCTTTCAGGTCTCTAGGCTTTCACAGTGAAAACCTGAATCTAGATAATTTTTTTTTTAACTCACCCCCACTTTTCTATACACAGTGTTTTTCAGTTTTGGCTAGTTTTAAACAATTTTTTAAAACAAACTTTTAGTTACAGGCTAAATCTCATTTCTACATTTTCAGAAAGAAACCATTACCTTTTGATTATTTTTCCCAACCCACACAAATCATTCCTCTGTGAATCAGAAAAGGATTAAAAACCTGTTATTGGGAGATAGCTGTTTGCTGCCAGGACTTAAAAGCAGCCAGTGATTATTCTGTTTCCAGAAATCCCAAACTTCCAAATTCTTTCTTCCAGGCCATGCTCTTTTCATTCCAACATGCTGAAACTTTCTCATTTCTAGTCTAACCCTTCTCTGGCTCTTTTTCTATTTGCTTTTCACCATCATTAACTCCATTCATTTATTTTTCCAGAAGATATATTTTCTATACACTGTGGGATTTAAGGATGTGGGATTTGAGGATTGGACTGTAAATGACGCCCAAGTCCTCACAGAAGCGTGTTTCTTTAGCCCACTCTTGTGTTAAGTAAGTGTGCATCCAGGAATCTTGGTTCACTCTAATGACAGTAGTGGAAGGAATTCTTCAGGGCTTTGCTCATTTATCCATTGGGAGCATTTGGAATGAATGTTCAACAAGCAGCACCAATCATCACATAGACTCCCCTTTCTCTGCCGATAACCCATCCAGAGTCATTGTCCAGAGACATTCTATTTTCCCATGCCAGTCTGCTGCTGGCATCTAACTATGCTATTCTCTTCACTGTTGCTCTGGTATAGCTTTTACCCACCACAGTAGAAATGACACAAATGCAGAACTAAATAGATTTCCAGCCTTGAATTGGGCCATTACTCTCCTTGTTTTCAATCTTCAAATGCCAGGGTAAAAGGAATGGCCAAATGGAGCAGTGTCCAGGTGCCCACTCAGTTCCCAGGCTTGGAGTGAGTGTGCCCCTTTACAGTATCAGCAAAGGTTGGGGTTGGGGTATGCTCATCCCTGAGGAATTGCCAGAGCTTCCACTACATATAACTACTGTCCCAAGACTTTGGAATCAAACTTTCTGGAGAGCAATTTGGAACAAAACAAAGGGATCCTCTTTGACCCAGCAATAACACTATAAGGTCTAAAAAAGGATCTTTCTGTACAAAAATATTTATAGCAGCTCTTTTGGTGGCTAAGAATTTACGGATTGATTAGGTTCTCTTTATTCAGGATAAGGTGCTCTTTATTTTGATTAGTTTTTTGTTTTTTTTTTTTAATGGAAAGATTAAAGTGCTGGCAAGAAAATGGAAATATGCCAGAAGGTCATGAAAATTTGGCAGTCTTTATAAAAAAAACTCCAGCATGGATCAGCATTTACCAAGACAGAAAAAAAATTGGTTCATAAGAAGGGGTAAAGTTTTGACAGACAAAACCAATGAACCAAAAATTAGAAGGAAAACAGAAAAGTGAGAAATGTTTCCCCTATCTATCAGTCTGATCAATCCTCTATTCTTTGATATCTTAATTTGCTGGTGGCGATACTCTGTGTAATTTCTGCTTGTGGGGCAATGTTTTTACTGTTGAACGACTGCCATACAGATAAAAAAAAAAAAAAACAGATCATTTTGAATGCTCAAAATATCTCATCAAGCAATTTATTTATGTCTTCTTATGTGGCAATGTTCTTACTGTTGAAGGACTGCTATACAGATAATAAAAAAAACCAAAAAACAGCATTTTGAATGCTCAAAATATCTGATGAGGCAATTTTCTTATTTATTCTTATGTGGATCTGATTTTGCTTTTGAAGGTCTACCATAAAAATAAAGAAAACTGAGCATTTAAATTCTCAAAATATCTGATCTGATCAAAATTTCTTCTTGTGCAGCAATGTATTTATCGTTGAAGAGGAGCCAGGCGGTTAAAAAAAAAAAAAAGAGCATTTACAAGGCTCAAAATATCTGATCAGTCAATTTTCATATTTCTTCTTTTGTGGCAATATTTTACTGATAAAGGACTGCCATACAGAGGAAAAAAAAAACCAGAGAATTTTTGAATTCTCAAAATACCTTTCAGACAATTTTCTTATTTCTTCTTGTGTGGCAAACTTTTTACTGTTGAAGAACTGCCATACAGATAATTAAAAAAACAACAAAACAACAACAACAAAAAAAAAAAACTATTTTGAATGCTCAAAATATCTCATCAACAATATTCTTATTTCTTCTTGTGTGACAATGTTTTTGAAGTTGAAGGACTGCCATACAGATAAAAAAAATAGCATTCTGAATGCTCAAAATATCTGATCAGGCAATATTCGTATTTCTTCTTTTTGGGGCAATGTTTTTGCTTTTAAGAACTACCATACAAATGAAAAATATCATTTGAATGCTCAAAATATCTGATCAAGCAATTTTTTATTTCTTTCTTATGTTGCAATGTCTTTATAGTTGAAGGACTGCCATACAGGTAAAAAAAATAATAATAATAAACCTGAACATTTTGAATTCTCCAAATATCTGAACAGGCAATTTTCTTATTTCTTCTTGTGTGGCAATGTGATTACTGTTGAAAGACTGCCATACAGATGATTAAAAAAACAAAAAAAAAAGAAACAGAGCATTTTGAATGCTCAAAATATATAACCAGGTAATGTTCTTCCTTCTTCTGTGCAATGACTTTGCTGTTGAAGGTCGGCCATAGAGATAAAAACAGCATTTGGAATGCTCAAAATATCTCATCAGGCAATTTTCTTATTTCTTCTTGTGTGCAATATTTTTAGCGTTAAAGGATTGTCATAAAGGTAAAAAAAAAAACAGCATTTTCAATACTCAAAATATCTGATCAGATCAAAATTTCTTCTTCTGTAGCAATGTATTTATTGTTGAAGGAGAGCCAGACAGATTAAAAAAAAATAAAAACAGCATTTAGAAGGCTCAAAATATCTGATCAGACAATTGTCTTATTTCTTCTTTCGTGGCAATGTTTTACTGCTGAAGGAATGCCATACAAATTTAAAAACCACTATTTCAAATCTCAAAATATCGTATCAGGCAATTGTCTTATTTCTTCTTATATGTCAATGTTCTTACTATTAAAGAACACCCATAAAGAACAGACAATTAAAAAAAAAAAAGCAGAGCATTTTGAATAGTCAAAATATTTCATCAGGCAATTTCATATTTTCTTCTTGTCTGGCAATGTTTTGTTGTTAAAGGAATGCTATACAGGAAAAAAAACCAACAGAATATTTTCAAAGCCTAAAATATCTGATCAGGCAATTTATTTATTTCTTCTGTGCCAATAGTTTTGTTGTAGAAGAACTGCCATATAGATGATAAAAAAAAACCCCAAAAATTTTAAATACTCAAATATTCTTATTTCTTCTTCTGTGCCAATGGTTTTACTGCTGAACGACTGCCATAGAAATTTTTAAAAAAAAAGTATTTTGAATGCCCAAAATACCTGGTCAGCAATTTTCTTATTTCTTCTTTTGTGGCAATGTTCATACTATGGAAGGACAGCCATACTTATAATTTAAAAAAAAAAATAGGCTTTTGAATGCTCAAAAATCTGACTAGGCAATTTTCTTATTTTGTCATGTGGGCAATATTTTTACTGTTGAAGGGTGTGACACTGATAAAAAAAAAAAAAAAACCAGCATTCCGAATACTCAAAATATCTGATCAGGCAATTTTCTTATTCCTCCTTTTGTCCCAATGTTTTTACTGTGTAAGGACTGCCATAGTGATTAAAAAAAACAGAGCATTTAGAATGCTCAAAATATCTGATGAGGTAATAGTCATACTTCTGATTGGCAATGTGTTTACTGTTTGTAGGAGTGAAATACAGGTAAAAAAAAAAAAAAAAACAGATACAGCATTGTGAATTCTCAAAATGTCTAATAAGGCAATTTTCTTATTTCTTCTTGTGCGGCAATGTTTTTACTGTGGAAGGACTGCAAAAAAGATTTAAAAAAAAAAACCCAGCATTTCGAATCCTCAAAAGAACTCATTAGGCAATATTCTTATTTCTTCTTGTTTTGCAGTGTTTTTACTGTAGAAGGACTACCATACAGATAAAAAAATACAGAGCATTTAGAATGCTCAAAAGATATGATGAGGCAATGTTTTTAGTGCTTGAATGGCAATGTGTGTACTTTTGAAGGAATGAAAAACAGCTAGAAAAAAACACACATGTGATTGTAAATTCTGAAAATATCTGATCAGGCAATTTTCTTATTTATTCTTGTGTGGCAATGTATTTACTGTTGAAACATTGCCATAGAGATTAAAAACAAGAACAACAAAAAAAAAAAACAAAAAAAAAACAACAGGATTTTGAATGCTCAAAATATCTGATCAGGAAACTTTCTTATTCTTGCTTGGTAATGTTTTTACTGTGGAACGACTGCCATAGAGATAAAAAAATGGAGTATATTAAATGGTCAAAACATCTGATCAGACAATTTACTTGTTTCCTCTTGGGTGGCAATGGTTTTACTGTTAAAGGACTGCCATATAAATGAAAAAAACCAGAGCATTTTGAATGCTCAAAATATCTAAAAAGGCTATTATCTTCTTATTTATTCTTGTGTGGCAATTTCTGTATTGTTCAAGCTTAGCCATACAGATAAAAAAAAAAAAAAACCACAGAGCATTTTGAAAGCTAAAAATATCTGATCAGGAAATTTTTTATTTCTTCTTGTTTGGCAATTTTTTTTTACTGTTGAAGGACTACAATAGAGATTAAAAAAAAAAAAAGTATTAAGAATGCTCAAAATGTCTGACCAGTCAATTTTCTTATTTCGTCATGTGGGGCAATGTTTTCACTGTTGAAGGACTGTGATACAGATAAAAAACAAACAAACAAACAAAAAAAAAAAAAACCCAGCATTTTGAATACTCAAAATATCTCATAAGGTAATTTTCTTATTTCTGCTTATGTGTCAATGCTTTTACTGTTGAAGGACTGCCATACAGATAATTAAAAAAAACGCCAGTTTAAATGCTCAAACTATCTGATCAGGCAATGTTCTTCCTTCTTCTGTGGCAATGTTTTTATTTTTAAATGTCAGCCATACAGATAAAAAAAACTGAGCATTTTGAATGCTCAAAATACCTCATCAGACAATTTTCTTATTTCTTCTTGTGTGGCAATATTTTTAGCGTTAAAGGATTGTCATAAAGGTAAAAAAAAAAACAGCATTTTCAATACTCAAAATATCTGAGCAGATCAAAATTTCTTCTTCTATAGCAATGTATTTATTGTTGAAGGAGAGCCAGACAGATTAAAAAAAAAAAACAGCATTTAGAAGGCTCAAAATATCTGATCAGACAATTGTCTTATTTCTTCTTTCGTGGCAATGTTTTTACTGCTGATGGAATGCCATACAAATAAAAAAACCACTATTTCCAATTCTCAAAATATCATATCAGGCAACTGTCTTATTTCTTCTTATATGTCAATGTTCTTACTATTAAAGAACAGCCATACAGACAATTTAAAAAAAAAGCAGAGCATTTTGAATAGTCAAAATATTTCATCAGGCAATTTCATATTTCTTCTTGTCTGGCAATGTTTTTGTTGTTAAAGGAATGCCATACAGGAAAAAAAAAAAAAAAACCAACAGAATATTTTCAAAGCCTAAAATATCTGATCAGCCAATTTATTTATTTCTTCTTCTTTGCCAATATTTTTGTTGTAGAAGAACTGCCATATAGATGATAAAAAAAAAAAACCCAAAGAATTTTAAATACTCAAAAAGATCTAATCAGGCAATATTCTTATTTCTTCTTCTGTGCCAATGGTTTTACTGCAGAACTACTGCAATAGAGATTAAAAAAAAAAAAAAAAAAAGTATTTTGAATGCCCAAAATACCTGGTCAGGCAATTTTCTTATTTCTTCTTTTGTGGCAATGTTCATACTATTGAAGGACTGCCATACTTATAATTAAAAAAAAAAAAAATAGGATTTTGAATGCTCAAAAAATCTGACCAGGCAATTTTCTTATTTCGTCATGTGGGGCAATATTTTTACTGTTGAAGGAGTGCGACACTGATTAAAAAAAAAAAAAAAAAAAAAAAAACAGCATTCTGAATACTCAAAATATCTGATCATGCAATTTTCTTATTCCTCCTTTTGTCCCAATGTTTTTTACTGTGGAAGGACTGCCATAGTGATTTAAAAAAACAGAGCATTTAGAATGCTCAAAATATCTGATGAGGCAGTAGTCTTACTTCTGAATGGCAATGTGTTTACTGTTTGTAGGACTGAAATACAGGTAAAACAAAAAAAGGTACAGCATTGTGAATTCTCAAAATGTCTAATAAGGCAATATACTTATTTCTTCTTTTCTGACAATGTTTTCTATTTATAAAGCACTGCCTTACAGAGGGGAAAAAAAACAGAGCATTTTGATTTCTCAAAATATCTGATGAGGGAATTTTCTTATTTCTTCTTGTGCGGCAATGTTTTTATTGTGGAAGGACTGCAAAAAAGATTAAAAAAAAAAAAAAAAAACCAGCATTTCAAATCCTCAAAAGAACTGATTAGGCAATATCCTTATTTCTTCTTGTTTTGCAATGTTATTATTGTAGAAGGACTACCATACAGATAAAAAAATACAGAACATTTAGAATGCTCAAAAGATATGATGAAGCAATGTTTTTAGTGCTTGAATGGCAATATGTGTACTTTTGAAGGAGTGAAAAACAGCTAGAAAAAAACACACATGTGATTGTAAATTTTGGAAATATCTGATCAGGCAATTTTCTTATTTATTCTTGTGTGGCCATGTATTTACTGTTGAAACATTGCCATAGAGATTAAAAACAAGAACAACAATAACAAAAAAAAAAAAACAAAAACAAAAACAAAAAAAAAAACAGGATTTTGAATGCTCAAAATATCTGATCAGGAAATTTTTTATTTAATTTTTTATTTTTTCTTGTTTGGCAATTTTTTTTACTGTTGAAGGACTACAATAGAGATTTAAAAAAAAAAAAGTATTAAGAATGCTCAAAATGTCTCACCAGTCAATTTTCTTATTTCGTCATGTGGGGCAATGTTTTCACTGTTGAAGGACTGTGATACTGATTTAAAAAAAAAAAAAACCCAGCATTTTGAATACTCAAAATATCTCATAAGGTAATTTTCTTATTTCTGCTTATGTGTCAATGCTTTTACTGTTGAAGGACTGCCATACAGATAATTAAAAAAACAAACAAACAAAACAAAAAAAAAAAAAACGCCAGTTTGAATGCTCAAACTATCTGATCAGGCAATGTTCTTCCTTCTTCTGTGGCAATGTTTTTATTTTTAAATGTCAGCCATACAGATAAAAAAAAACTGAGCATTTTGAATGCTCAAAATACCTCATCAGACAATTTTCTTATTTCTTCTTGTGTGGCAATATTTTTAGCGTTAAAGGATTGTCATAAAGGTTAAAAAAAAACAACAAAAAAACCCCAGCATTTTCAATACTCAAAATATCTGATCAGATCAAAATTTCTTTTTCTGTAGCAATGTATTTATTGTTGAAGGAGAGCCAGACAGATTAAAAAAAAACAGCATTTAGAAGGCTCAAAATATCTGATCAGACAATTGTCTTATTTCTTCTTTTGTGGCAATGTTTTTACTGCTGAAGGAATGCCATACAAATAAAAAAACCCACTATTTCCTATTCTCAAAATATTGGATCAGGCAATTGTCTTATTTCTTCTAATATATCAATGTTCTTACTATTAAAGAACAGCCATACAGATAATTAAAAAAAATAAAAGAGCATTTTGAATAGTCAAAATATTTCATCAGGCAATTTCATATTTCTTCTTGTCTGGCAATGTTTTTGTTGTTAAAGGAATGCCATACAGGAAAAAAAAAAAAACCAAAAGAATATTTTCAAAGCCTAAAATATCTGATCAGCCAATTTATTTATTTCTTCTTCTTTGCCAATATTTTTGTTGTAGAAGAAATGCCATATAGATGATAAAAAAAAACCCAGAGAATTTTAAATACTCAAAAAGATCTAATCAGGCAATATTCTTATTTCTTCTTCTGTGCCAATGGTTTTACTACAGAACTACTGCAATAGAGATTAAAAAAAAAAAAAAAAAGTATTTTGAATGCCCAAAATACCTGGTCAGGCAATTTTCTTATTTCTTCTTTTGTGGCAATGTTCATACTATTGAAGGACTGCCATACTTATAATTTAAAAAAAAAAAAATAGGATTTTGAATGCTCAAAAAATCTGACCAGGCAATTTTCTTATTTTGTCATGTGGGGCAATATTTTTACTGTTGAAGGAGTGCGACACTGATTAAAAAAAAAAAAAAACAGCATTCTGAATACTCAAAATATCTGATCATGCAATTTTCTTATTCCTCCTTTTGTCCCAATGTTTTTACTGTGGAAGGACTGCCATAGTGATTTAAAAAAACAGCATTTAGAATGCTCAAAATATCTGATAAGGCAATAGTCTTACTTCTGAGTGGCAATGTGTTTACTGTTTGTAGGACTGAAATACAGGTAAAACAAAAAAAGGTACAGCATTGTGAATTCTCAAAATGTCTAATAAGGCAATATACTTATTTCTTCTTTTCTGACAATGTTTTCTATTTATAAAGCACTGCCTTACAGAGGGGAAAAAAAAACAGAGCATTTTGATTTCTCAAAATATCTGATGAGGGAATTTTCTTATTTCTTCTTGTGCGGCAATGTTTTTATTGTGGAAGGACTGCAAAAAAGATTAAAAAAAAAAAAAAACCAGCATTTCAAATCCTCAAAAGAACTGATTAGGCAATATCCTTATTTCTTCTTGTTTGGCAATGTTATTACTGTAGAAGGACTACTATACAGATAAAAAAATACAGAACATTTAGAATGCTCAAAAGATATGATGAAGCAATGTTTTTAGTGCTTGAATGGCAATGTGTGTACTTTTGAAAGAGTGAAAAACAGCTAGAAAAAAACACACATGTGATTGTAAATTTTGGAAATATCTGATCAGGCAATTTTCTTATTTATTCTTGTGTGGGCATGTATTTACTGTTGAAACATTGCCATAGAGATTAAAAACAACAATAACAAAAAAAAAAAAAAAAACAGCAGAGGATTTTGAATGCTCAAAATATCTGATCAGGAAATTTTCTTATTCTTGCTTGGTAATGTTTTTACTGTGGAACGACTGCCATAGAGATAAAAAAAAATGGAGTATATTAAATGGTCAAAACATCTGATCAGGCAATTTACTTGTTTCCTCTTGGGTGGCAATGTTTTTACTGTTAATGGATTGCCATATAGATAAAAAAAAAAAAAACAGAGCATTTTGAATGCTCAAAATATCTAAAAAGGCTATTATCTTCTTATTTATTCTTCTGTGGCAATTTCTGTATTGTTCAAGCTTAGCCATACAGATAAAAAAAAACAAAACCACAGAGCATTTTGAAAGCTAAAAATATCTGATCAGGAAATTTTTTATTTCTTCTTCTTTGGCAATTTTTTTTACTGTTGAAGGACTGCCATAGAGATTAAAAAAAAAAAAAAAAAAGTATTAAGAATGCTCAAAATGTCTGACCAGTCAATTTTCTTATTTCGTCATGTGGTGCAATGTTTTCACTATTGAAGGACTGTGATACAGATAAAAAAAAAAAAAACAGCATTTTGAATACTCAAAATATCTCATAAGGTAATTTTCTTATTTCTTCTTATGTGTCAATGCTTTTACTATTGAAGGACCGCCATACAGATAATTAAAAAAAAACACCAGTTTGAATGCTCAAACTATCTGATCAAGCAATGTTCTTCCTTCTTCTGTGGCAATGTTTTTACTGTTAAAGGTCAGCCATACAGATAAAAAAATTGAGCATTTTGAATGCTCAAAATACCTTATCAGACAATTTTCTTATTTCTTCTTCTGTGGCAATGGTTTTACTGCTGAACGACTGCCATAGAGATTAAAAAAAAAAAAAAGTATTTTGAATGCTCAAAATACCTGGTCAGGCAATTTTCTTATTTCTTCTTTTGTGGCAATGTTCATACTATTGAAGGACTGCCATACTTTAAAAAAAAAAAAATAGGATTTTGAATGCTCAAAAAATCTGACCAGGCAATTTTCTTATTTCGTCATGTGGGATTAATATTTTTACTGTTGAAGGAGTGTGATACAGATTTAAAAAAAAAAAAACAGCATTCTGAATACTCAAAAATCTGATAAGGCAATTTTCTTATTTCTTCTTCTATGGTAATGTTTTTACTGTTGAAGGAGGGTCATATAGATAAACAAAAAACAGTATTTTGAATGCTCAAAATATCTGATGAGGCAACAGTCTTACTTCTGAGTGGCAATGTGTTTACTGTTTGTAGGACTGAATGAAATACAGGTTAAAAAAAAAAAAACAGGTACAGCATTGTGAATTCTCAAAATATCTAGTAAGGCAATATACTTATTTCTTCTTTTGTGACAGTGTTTTCTATTTATAAAGCACTGCCTTACAGAGGGGAAAAAAACCAGAGCATTTTGAATTCTCAAAATATTTGATCAGGCAATTTTCTTATTTCTTCTTGAGTGGCAATATTTTTACTGTGGAAAGACTGCAAAAAAGATTAAAAAAAAACCAAAAAACCAGCATTTCGAATCCTCAAAAGAACTGATTAGGCAATATTCTTATTTCTTCTTGTTTTGCAATGTTTTTACTGTAGAAGGACTACAATACAGATAAAAATACAGAGCATTTAGAATGCTCAAAAGATATGATGAGGCAATGTTTGTAGTTCTTGAATGGCAATGTGTTTACTTTCGAAGGAATGAAAAACAGCTAGAAAAAAAAATGTGATTGTGAATTCTCAAAATATCTGATCAGGCAATTTTCTTATTTATTCTTGTGTGGCAATGTATTTACTGTTGAAACATTGCCATAGAGATTAAAAACAACAACAACAACAAAAAAAAGAGGATTTTGAATGATCAAAATATCTGATCAGGGAATTTTCTTATTTCCTCATGAGTGGCAATGTTGTGACTGTGGAACAACTGCCATAGAGATAAAAAAAAAATGGAGTATATTGAATGCTCAAAATATCTCATCAGGCAATTTCATATTTCACCTTGTCTGGCAGTGTTTTGTTGTTAAATGATTACCATGCAGGATAAAAAAAAAATAAAACCAGAATATTTTGAAAGTGTAAGATATCTCAATAGTCAATTTTCTTATTTCTTCATCTGTGGCAAAATTTTTATTTTTGAGCAACTGACATATAACTAAAGAAAAAAGAGAATTTAGAATACTCAAAAAGATCTGATCAGGCAATACTCTTAATTATTCTTCTGTGGCATTGTTTATACTAGTTGAAGGACTGCCATACATATAAAAAATTAGAGTATATTGACTACTCAAAATGTCCATTAGGCAATTGGTTCCAAATGGGTGATAGCAGGAGAGCAAGTAGGAGAAACTTGAATATTTAATAAGTTGAAAGAATGTCATACAAATGAGAAAAAAGAGAGAATTTTGAATGCTCAAAATAGCTGATCAGGAGATTTACTTATTTTTCTTCTGTGGCAAATAGTTTTCACTGTTGAAGGACTGCCATACAGACTAATAATAAAAATAATTTAAAACCAGAGCATTTTGAATCCTCAAAATATCTGATCAGGAAATTTTCTTATTTTTTCTTGTGTGGCAATGTTTTTACTGTGGAACGACTACCATAGAGATAAAAAAAAAAAATGGAGTATATTGAATGCCCAAAATATCTGATCTGGCACTTTTTGTATTTCTTCTCTTGTGGCAATATTTTAACTGTTGAAAGACTGCCATACATATAAAAAAACAGAATATGTATGTTGAATGCTCAAAATGTCTGACTAGAAGAGTGAATCCAAATGAGTGATAGTGGGAGAGAAACTAGGAGAAAATGCAATATTTGTTAAGTTGAAGGACTGCCATACAGATGAGAAAAAAAAAAAGAGGGCTTTTGAATGCTCAAACATCTGATTAGGCAAGTGGATACAAATGGGTGGTAGTGGAAGAGCAATGAAGTGAATACTACATTTCTCATCCACACTCAATTTCTAAAAATATATGCATACAATTTAATACAACTCGCTTTTAGAAATTATTAAAGTCTTAGAATGAAGAAAAAGAAAGTGCAGGAAAGAGAGGTGCCAACTAAACTAGTTGAAAAGCAGGAAGAATCAAATAAGAATGGAGTTAAGTACAATTATGAGTGTGATACTTCCTAGCAGGAGAAATTAGACTATTCCTCATCTCACAAGAATGAGAATGAGAAGACAGGATGAGAGAAAACCCAAAACACCATGTTCAAAGTGCAACTGAGGTTTTCCCTAGGACTCTGAATATAGACTGACCCAGAGAATGAGAGGCAGGCCCATTTCCAAGGTGATCAATCAAAAGACAGATCGGGCATGAAAGCAGCTGCAGTTCACACCTAAAGAGTCTTTAGAGTTTAGGATTCTGGTGTGATCCACCCCCAGAAAGGCAATGAAATAGCATCAAGGGATTATAGTTGGGAAGAATCCAGGCCTTTTAACCTAACAGGGCAGTGTCCACAGCAAACAGTTCCAAAGTAATTGCCAGATCATGAGGAGAAATCCCCAAAGTGGCAAAGAGAAGGGAATTAGAAGACTCTCCCCTTACACCTATATAGTAATGTAATAGTGGCCAAATCTTGTCACTTCCAATAGCAATTAAACTTCAAAAACATGTGGAAAGACCTTCCTGAAGAGATTTCACCTTGACCCAAAACCAAACAAAGTTGTGCTAGAACAAGTGAATTACACAAAGAGAGGGAAACCACCTGCCAATTAGGACATGAAAGAATAGTTAATTCATCACACTGAATGATAGGGGAAGAAGTTAGAACCAAAGACAAAGAGTATTACAGAATAAATATTTGTAAAACTGTCCATGTCTTCATCAATAGGTACATATTAAAAATATCTGATCAGACAATATTAGGCCATATTCTTATTCCTTCTTTTGGGGCAATGTTTTTACTGTGGAAGGAATGCCATACAGATGGAAAAAATTGAGAGCATTTTGAATTCTCAAATTATCTGACCAGGCAATTCTCTTATTTCTTCTTATTTTTTAACGTTTTTACTGTTGAAGGACAGCCATACAGATCAACAAAAAAAAACAGACCTTTTTGAATGATCAAAATATCTCATAATTCAATTTTCTTATTTTTTCTTCTAAGGCAATGTTTTCACTGTTGAAGGCTGCCATACAGATTAATAAAAAAAAAATTAAAAAAAAAACAGAGCATTTTGAATCCTCATAATATCCGATCAGGAGATTTTCTTATTTTTTCTTCTGTGGCAATGTTTTTACTGTGGAACGACTACCATACAGATAAAAAAAATGGAGTATATTGAATGCCCAAAATATCTGATCTGGCAGTTTTCGTATTTCTTCTTTTGTGGTAATATTTTAACTGTTGAAAGCCTGCCATAATATAAAAAAACAGAGTATGTATGTTGAATGCTCAAAATGTCTGACTAGGAGAGTGAATCCAAATGAGTGATAGTGGGAGAGCAACTAGGAGAAACTTCAATATTTGTTAAATTGAAGGACTTCCATACAGATGAGAAAAAAAAAAGAGGGCATTTTGAATGCTCAAAACAGCTGATTAGGCAAGTGGGTACAAATGAATTGTAGTAGGAGATCAATGAGGTGAATACTACATTTCTCAGCCACACTCAATTCCTAAAAATATACTTTTTGCATACAATTTAGTACAACTGGCTTTTAGAAATTATTAAAGTCTTAGAATGAAGAAAAAGAAAGTGCAGGAAAGAGAGGTGCCAACTAAACTAGTTGAAAAGTAAGAAGAATCAAATAGGAATGGAGTTAAGTACAATTCTGAGTGTGATACTCCGTAGCAGGAGAAATTAGACCCTTCCTCATCACATGAGAATTACAATGAGAAGACAGGGTGAGAGAAAACCCAAAACACCATGTTCAAAGTGCAATGGAGGTTTTCCCTGGGACTCTGAATGTAGATTGACCCAGAAAATGAGAGGCAGGGACCAGTTCCAAGGTATCAATCAAAGGACAGCTCGGGCATGAGAGCAGCTGAGGTTACACCTAGAGAGTCTTTAGGATTTTAGGATTCTGGTGTGATCCACCCCCAGAAAGGCAATGAAATAGCATCAAGGGATTATAGTTGGGAAGAATACAGGCCTTTTAACACAACAGGGCAGTGTCCACTGCAAACAGTTCCAAAGTAATTGCCAGATCATGAGGAGAAATCCCTTACACCTATATAGTAATGAAAAGTGGCCAAATCTTGTCACTTCCAATAGAAATTAAACTTCAAAAAGCTATGGACAGAACTTCCTGAAGGGATTTCACCTTGACCCAAAACCAAACAAAGTTGTGCTAGAACAAGTGAATTACACAAAGAGAGGGAAACCACCTGCCAATTGGGACATGAAAGAATGAATAGTTAATTCATCAGACTGATGGGTAGGGGAAGAAGTTAGAGCCAAAGACAGAGAGTATTACAGAATAAATATTTGTAAAATTGTCCATGTCTTCATCAGTAAGTAAATGTTAAAAATATCTGATCAGACAATATTAGGCCATATTCTTATTCCTTCTTTTGGGGCAATGTTTTTACTGTTGAAGGAATGCCATACAGATGAGAAAAAAATAAGAGCATTTTGAATTCTCAAAATATCTGAGCAGACAATTTTCTTATTTCTTCTTATTTGTGAATGGTTTCACTGTTGAAGGGCAGCCATACAGATCAACAAAAAGATAGTCTTTTGAATGCTCAAAATATCTCATGAGTCAATTTTCTTATTTTTTCTTCTAAGGCAATGTTTTCACTGTTGAAGGCTGCCATACAGATTAATAAAAAAAAAATTTTTTTAAAAACAGCATTTTGAATCCTCAAAATATCTAATCAGGAGATTTTCTTATTTGTTCTTGTGTGGCAATGTTTTTCTGTGGAACGACTACCATACAGTTAAAAACAATGGAGTATATTGAATACCCAAAATATCTGATCAGGCAGTTTTCGTATTTCTTCTTTTGTGGCAATATTTTTACTGTTAAAAGACTGCCATACATATAAAAAAACAGAGTATCTATATTGAATGCTCAAAATGTCTGACAAGGAAAATGAATCAAAATGAGTGACAGTGGGAGAGCAACTAGGAGAAAATTCAATATTTGTTAAGTTAAAGGACTGCCAAACTGATGAGGAAAAAAAAAAAGTGGGCATTTTGAATGCTCAACACAGCTGATTAGGCAAGTGGATACAAAATGAATGTAAGTGGAAAGCAATGATGTGAATACGACATTTCTCATCCACACTCAATTTCTAAAAATATACTTTTTGCATACAATTTAATAAAACTAGCTTTGAGAAATTATTAAAGTCTTAGAATGAAGAAAAAGAAAGTGCAGGAAAGAGAAGTGCCAACTAAACTAGTTGAAAAGCAAGAAAAATCAAATAAGAATGGAGTTAAGTACAATTTGAGTGTGATACTCCATAGCAGGAGAAATTAGACCATTCCAGATCTCGTGAGATTGAGAAGACAGGTGAAGAA
>NW_022290904.1:55000-100561 GCF_902635505.1 Sarcophilus harrisii | reverse complement strand
AAAAGGGGGGGGGGAAAAAAAGGGGGGGGTTTTAAAAGTTTTTAAATTTTTTTTTTTTTTTTTTTCCCCAAAAAAAATTTTTGGGGAAAGGGAAAAAAAAGGGGGTTTTAAGGATTTTTTAAATTTAAAAAAGGTTTTAAAACCCAAAAAAAAAAAAAAAAAAAATTTTTTTTTTTTTTTTTTTCCTTTAATTTTGGGGGTTTTTTTTTTTTTTAAAAAAAAAACCAAAATTTTTCCCCTTAAAAAATTTTTTTTTGGGGGGGGAAAAAAAAGGGGGGGGTTTTAATTTTTAAAAAAATAAAAAAATTTTTTTTTTTAAAATTTTCCAAAAAAAAAAAAAAAAAAAAAAAAAAAATTAAAAAAAAAAAAAAAAAACCCCTAAAAACCCCAAAAGGAAAACCCCCCAAAAAAAAACCCCAAAAAAAAAGGACCAAAAAAATTTTAAAATTTAAAAAAAAAAAAAAAAAAAAAAAATTTTTTTGGAAAAAATTTAAAGGTTTCAAAATTTTTTAAAAAATTATTTTTTTTTAAAAATTGTTAAAAAAAAGTTTTTTAAAAAAAAAATTTTTTTTTTTTTTAAAATTTTTAATTAAATTAAAAAAACCCAAATTTGGTTTAAAACCCCCCAAGGGGTTTAAATATTTAAATTTTTCGTTTAAATTTTTTTTGGGCCCCCCCCCCGGGGAAAAAAAAAAATTTAAAAAAAAAATTTTTTTTCCCCCCAAATTTTTAAAAAAAATTTTTAACCTTTTTTAAAAAAAAAAAATTTAAAAAAAAATTTTAAAAAAAGGAAAAAAGGAAAAAAAAAATTTTTTTTTTTTTTAAAAAAAAAATTTTAAAAAAAAAAAATTTTTTGGAAAATTCAAAGTTTTAAATTTTTTTTTTCCTTTTTTAAAAATTTTTTTAAAAATTTTCCTTTGGTTTTTTTCCCCTTTAAAAAAATTTTTTTAAAAAAAAAAAATTTAAAAATTTTTAAAAATTTAATTTATTTTTTAAAAAAAATTTTTTTTTAATTTTAAAAAAAAAAAAAAAAAATAATTTTAAAATATTAAAATTTTATTTTTAATTTATTTTTAAAATTTTTTTTAAAAAAAAAAAAAATTTTAAAAATTTTTAAAAATTTTTTTGGCCTTTAAAAAAAAAAATTTTTTTTTTTTTAAAAAAAAACCCAATTTTCCTTTTTAAAATTTGGGGGGGTTTTTTTTTTTTTTTTAAAAAAAAAATTTTTTTTTTTTTCCCCCCTTTTATTTAAAAATTAAAACCCCCCCTTTTTTTTCCCTTTAAATTCCCCTTCCGGTTTTTTTTTCCCCAAAAAAAAGGGTTTTTTTCCCGGGAAAATTTTTTTCCTTTTTTTTTTTAAAATTTTTAAAAAAAAAAAAAAATTTTTTTTTTTTTTTCCCTAAAACCTTTTTCCCCCTTTTTTTTTTTTTTTAAAAAATTTTTAAAAATTTTTTAAAATTTTTCCCTTTTCCCCTTTTTTTAAAAAAAAAAAAATTTTTTTTTTTTTTAAAATTTTAAATGGGTTTTTTTTTAAATTTAAAAATTTTTAAAAAAAAAATTTTTTCTTTTTTAAAGAAAATTAAAATTTTTAAAAAAAAAAAAAAATTTTTTCAAAATTTTTTTTTTAAAAGGTTTTTTCAAAAAATTTTTTTTTTTTTTAAAAAAAATTTTTTTTGGGGTTTTTTTTTTTTTTTTTGGGGGGGAAAAAAAAAGAAAACCCCTTTTTTTATTTCCAAAATTTTTTTTTTTTTTTAAAAAAAAAAAATTTTAAAATTTTCCCCTTTTTTTTAATGGAAAAATTTAAATTTTAAAAAAAAAAATTTATTTAAAGGGGCCTTTTTTTTTTTTTTTCATTTTTAATTTAATTTTTTTTTAATTTTTTAAAAAAATTAATAAAAAAAAAAAAATTTTTTTTTTTTAAACAAAGGTTTAAATTTAAAAAAATTTTTTTTCCCTTTTAAAAAAACAACCCCAAAAAATTTAAAAAAAAAAATTAAAGGGAAAATTTTTTTTTAAATATGTTTTAAAAAAAAAAAAAATTTTTTTTTTCTAGGAAAATAATTTAAATTTAAAAAAAATTTTCCCAAAAAAAAAAATTTTTTTTTTTTAAAAGGTTTTAAATAAAATTTTTGGGGGGAAAAATTTTTTTTTTTTTTTGGGGAAAGGTTTTAAAAAAAATTTTTCCCAAAAATTTTTTTTTTTAAAAAGGAAAAATTTTAAAAAAAAAAAAAATTTTTTCCTTTCCTTTTTAAAAAGGGCCCCAAAAACCAAAAAAAAAAACCCCCCCAAAAAAAATTCCCAAAAAAAACCCCCAAACCCCCCCCCCAAAAAACCCCTTCCCTTTTTAAAAATTTTTTTGGGGGGTTTTTTGGGGAAATTAAAAATTTTAAAAAATTTTTCCTTCAAAAAAAAAAATTTTTTTAATTGGGCCTTAATTTCCAGAATTTTTTAAAAAAAAATTTAAACTAAAAAACCCCCCCCTTTTTTTTTTTTTCCCTTTTTTTTTTTTTTGGGGGGTTTTTTTTTCCCCCCCCCCAAAAACCCCTTTTAAAAAAAAAAAAAAAAAAAAAATTTTTTTTAAAAAAAAAAGGGGAAAAAAAAAAAAAGGGGCCGGAGGGAAAAAGGTTTTGGGGAAGGGGGGAAAAATTTTTAAAAAATTTTTAAATTTTAAAAAGGGGTTTTTTTAAAAAGGCCCTTTTTTAAACCTCTTTGGGAAAAAAAAAAATTTTTTTTTTTTTTAAAACCCCCTTTTTTTTTTTTTTTTTTATTTTTAAAAAAAATTTTTTTTTTTTAAAAAAAAAAAATTTTTAAAAAAAAAAAAAATTTTTTAAAAAAAAAAAACGGAAAAGGAAAAAACCCCTTTAAATTTTTTTGGGGGGGAAAATGGTTTAAAAAAAAAATTTTCAAATTTTAAAAAAAAATTTTTAAAAAATTTTTAAAAAAAAAAAAAAAAAAAAAAAACCCCCCCCCCCAAAAAAAAAAAAAAAAAAAAAAAAATTTTTAAAAAAAATTTTTTTAAAAAAAAAATTTTTTAAAAAATTTAAAATTAACTTTAAATAAAATTTTTAAAAATTTTCAAAGGGAAAAAAGGAATTTTTTTAAAAAAAAAAAGAAAACCCAAAAAAAAAATTAAAAAAGGGGAAAAAAAAAAAGGAAAAAAAAAAAAATTTTTTTTTTAAAAAATTTTTTAATTAATTTTTTGGCCCTTTTTTTCCCTTTTAAAATTTTTTTAAAAAAAAAAAAACCCAATTTGGGAAAAAAAAAAATTTTTTAAAAAAAAAAAAAGGAAAAAAATTTTTAAAATTTTAAAAAAAAATTTTTTTAAAAAAAGGAAAAAAGTTTTTAAAAAAAATTTTAAAAAAAAATTTTAAATTTGGGAAAAACCATAAATTTTTTCCTTTTTTTTTTTTTTTTTTAAAAAAATTTTTAAAAAAATTTTTAAAATTTTTTTTTTTAATTTTTTTAAATTTTTTAAAAAATTTTCCCAAATTTTTTTTAAAAAAACCCCCCTTAAAACAAATTTATTTTAAATAATTTTTAAAAAAAAAATTTAAAAAATTTTAATTTTTTTTTTTAAAAAAAAAAAAAAAAAAATTTTTTTAAAAAAAAAAAGAAAAACTTTTTTAAAAAAAAAAAAAGGGGGGGTTTTTGGAAATTTAAAAATTTTAAAAATTTTTTTTTTCTTTTTTTTTTTTCCCCTTTTTTCCCCTCCCCCCCCCCTTTTTTCCCCCCCTTTCCCCCCCCTTCCTTTTTTTTCCCCCTTTTTTCCCCCCATTTTCCCCCCCTTTTTTCCCCAAAAAAAAAATTTTTTCAAAATTTTTTTTCCCCCCCCCCTTTTTTTTTTTTTTTTTCCCCCCCCAAAATTTCCCTCCCTTTCCTTTCCCCCCCTTTTTTTTTTTCCCTTTCCCTTTTAAAAAAATTTTTTTTTTTTTTTTTTTTCCCCCAAATTTTTTTTTTTTTTTTTTCCCCCTTTTTTTTTTCCCCTTTTTAAAAATTTTTTTTTTTTTAAAAAATTTCCCAAAAAACCCCTTTTTTGAAATTAAAACCTTTTCCCCCCAAAAAACCCAAAAAAAAATTTTTTTTTTAAGGAAAAAGGGGCCCCTTTTAAAATTTCTAAAGGCCCCCAAAAAAACTGGGAAAATTTTTAAAATTTAAAAAAAAATTTTTTTTAAAAAAAAAAAAAGGGAAAACCAAAAAATTTTTAAAAATTTTAAAATTTTTTTAAAAAATTTAAATTTTTTAAAATTTTTTTAAAAAAAAAGGAAAAAATTTTTAAAAAAAAAAAAAAATTTTTTTTTGAAATTTTTAATTTTTAAAAAAATTTTTTAAAAAAAATTTTAAAAAAAAATTTTTTTTTTTAAAAAACAAAAAACCAAAAAAAAAAAAAAAAAATTTAAATTTTTTGGGGTTTTAAAAAAAAAATTTTTTTTGGAAAAAAAATTTTTAAAAAAAAATTTTAAAAGGGGCCCAAAAAAAAAAACCCCTTTTTAATTTAAAAAAAATTTGGGAAAAAAATTTTCCAAAAATTTTTTTTTAAAAAAAAGGAAATTAAAAGGGAAACCAAAAAAAAATTTTTTTAAAAAAAAAAATTTTTTTTTTTTCCTAATTTTTTTTTTTTAAATTTTTTTCCCTTTTTTTTTTTCCCCCCAAAAAGGTTTTTTTAAATCCCTTTTTTTAAAAAAAATTTTTTTTTTTTTTTCCTTTTTTTTAAAATTTTTGGGAAAATTTGAAAATTTTAAAAGGGAAAAACAAAAAAAAACCCCCCAATTTAAAAAAAAAAATTTAAGGGTTTTTTTTTTTCTTTTTTTTTCCCCTTTTTTCCCCCCCCTTTTTTTTTTTTTTTTTAAAATTTTTCCCCCTTTTTTAAATTTTTTTTTTTCCCCCCCCCCTTTTTTCCTTTTTTTCCCCCCCTTTTTTTTTTTTTTTTTTTCCCCCCTTTTTTTTTTTTTTTTTTTTTTTTTTTTTTTTTAATCCTTTTTTCCTTTTTTCCCTTCCTTTTTTAAACCTTTTTTTTTTTAATTTTTTTTTTATTTTTTTTTTTTTTTTTTTTTAAACCCTTTTTTTTTTCCCTTTTTTTTTTTTTAAAAAAAATTTATTCTTAAAAAAAAATTTCCCTTTTTTTTTAAAAATTTAAAAAAGGGGGAAAAAACCAAAAATTTTAAATTTTTTAAAAATTTTTAAAAATTTCCCCTTTTTGGGGGGCCCCAAAAAGGGGGGTTTTTTTTTTGAATTTAAATTTGGGGAAAGGGAAAAAATTTTTCCAAAAATTTTTGGGGGTTTTAAAAAATTTTTTTAAAAAAAAAAAAAATTTTTTTTTTTTTTTAAAAAAGGGAAACCCAAAAGGGGGGAAAAATTTTTTTTTTAAAAAAAAAAAAAAAAAAAAAAAAATTTTTTTTTTTTTTTAAAAAAATTTAAAAAAATTTTTTGGGGAAAAGGGGGAAAAAAATTTAAATTTAAAAAAAAAAAAAAAGGGGGAAAAATTGGGCTTTTAAAAAAAAATTTTTAAAAAAACCCCCCCCTTAAACCAAAACCCAAAAAAACCCAAAAAAAAAAAAATTTTTTTTTTAAACCCCAAATTCTTTTTTTTTAAAAAAAAAATTTTTTAAAAATATTTTTTTAAAATTTTTTTTAAAAAAAAATTTTTTTTTAAAAGGGTTTTTTTTGAAAAAATTTTAAAAATTAAAAAGTTTTTTTAAAAAAAAAAATTTTTTTGGGAAAAAATTTTTTCCCCTTTTTTTTTTAATTTCCCAAAAACCCCCAAATTTTTTTTTAAATTTAAACCAAATTTTTTTAAAAAAAAATTTTTAAAATTTTTTTTTTTAAAAAAAACCAATTTTTTTTTAAAAAAAAAAAATTTTCTAAAAAGGAAAAAAATTTTTTTTTTTTCCTTTTTTAAAATTTTTTTTCCCTTTTTTTTAAAATTTTTTTTAAAAAACCCCCCTTTTTTTTTTTTTTTTAAAAAATTTTAGGGGTTTTTTAAAAAAAATAATTTAAAAAAAATTTTTTTTTAAAAAATTTGGAATTTTTTTTTTTAAAAAAAAAAAATTTTTTTTTTTTTGGGGGTTTTTTTGGGTTTTCCAACAAAAAAAAAAAACCCTTTTTTTCAAAAATTTTAAAAAAATAAAAAAAAAAAAAAATTTAAAATAAAAAAAAATTTTTTTTAAAACCTTTTTTAAAAAAAACCCTTTTTTTTTCCCCCCTTTAAAAAAAAAACCCAAGAAAAATTAATTTTAAAATTTTTCTTGGGGGTTTTTTTAAAAAAAAAGGGAAATTTTTTAAAACCAAATTTTTTAAAAATTTTCTTTTAAAATTTTTAAAATTTTTAAAAAAATTTTTTTTAAATAAAACCAAAAAAAAAAGGGGGGGGTTTTTTTTAAAAAAATTTTTCACCAATTAAAAAAAAAAAAAAAAAATTTTTTTGAATTTAAATTTTCCCCAAAAAAGGAAATTTTTCCCCTTTTTTTTTTTTTAAAAAAAAAATTTTTTTTTTTTTTTTTAATTCAAAAAAATTAAAAAAATCTTTCCAAATTAAAATTTTAAACCCAAAAACTTAAAAAAAAAAAAAATTTGTTTTTTTATTTTTAAAAATAAAAAAAGGGAAAATTTTAAAATTTTTTTAAAATTTTCCAAAAAAAAACCCCCAAAAAAAAAAAAAAAAAAAAAAACCTGAAACCTTTTTTCCTTTTAAAAAAACCATTTTTTTTTTAAAATTCCCCCAAAATTTTTAAAAAAAAGAAAAAAAAAATAATAAATTCCCCTTTTTTTTTTTTTTTTTTTAAATTTTAAAAAATTTAATAATTTTTTTCAAAAAATTTTTAAAATTTCCCCAAAAAATTTTGGGGGCCCCCTTTAAAATTTTAAAAAACCCCCTTATTTTTTAAAATTTTTTTTTTTTTTAATTTTTTTTTTTAAAAAAAAAATTTTTTAAAAAAAAGGAATTCCGGGTTTTTTTTTTTTCCATTTAAAATTAAAAAAAAATTTTTTAAATTTTAAATTTTTTTTTTTTTTAAAAAAAATTTTTTTAAAAATTTTTTTTTTTTAAAAAAAAATTTTTAAAATTTCCCTTTTTAAAATTTTTTTAAAATTTTTTTTTTTTAAAAAATTTTTTTTTTTTTTTTTTAAACCCTTTTTTTTTTTTTTTTTTAAATTTTTTTTTAAAATTTTTTTAAAAATTTTTTTTTTTCTTATTTTTAAAAATTTTTTAAATAATTTTAAAAAAATTTGGGGAAAATTTTTTGGGGTAAAAAAAATTCTTTTTTGGGAAAAAATTTTTTTTTTTTTAATTTTTCCCCCTTTTTAAAAAATTAAAAAAAAAAAAAAATTTTTTTAAAAAAAAAAAAAAAAAAAAAAAAAATTTTTAAAAATTTTTTTCCCCCTTTTTTTAAAAAACCCAAAAAAAAAAATTTTTAAAAAAATTTTAAAGGGTTCCTTTAAAAAAAAAATTTTTTTTTTTTTTTTTAAAAAAAATTTTTGGCCTTTTTCCAAATTTTTTAAAAAAAAAAAAATTTTTTTTTAAAAAATTTTTCCCCCAAAATTTAAATTTAAAAAAAAATTTTTGGAAAAAAAAAAAAATTTTTTTTTTAAAAAAAAAATTTTTTTTATTACCAAAAAAAATTTTAATTTCCCCAAAAGGGTTTTTTTTCCCTTTTTTAAAAAAAAAAACCCCTTTTAAAAAAAAAAAAATTTTTTTTTTAATTTAAAAATTTTTTTTTTTTTTAAAAACCTTTTTTTTAAAAAAATTTTTTTTAAAAAAACCCTTTAAATTTTTTTTAAAATTTTTTTTGGGGTTTTTTAAAAAAATTTTTAACCAAAAAAAATTTTTTTTTCCCCTTTTTAAAAAGGGTTTTAAAAATTAAAAAATTTTTTTTTTAAAACCTTTTTTTTTTTTTTTTTTTTTTTCCCCTTTTAAAAAACCCAAAAAAACTCTTTTTTTTTTAAACCCTTTTAAATTTTTTTTTTTGGCTAAATATTTCCCTTTTTTTTTTTTCCCAAAAATTTTTTTAAAAAAAAAAAACCCTTCCCAAAAAAACCCCCCAAAAAAGGGGGTTTTGGAAAATTTATTTTTAAAATTTTTAAAATTTTTAAATTTAAAAATTTTTTTGGGGAATTTTTTCCCTTTAAAATTTTGAAATTTAATAAAAATTAAAAAACCTTTTCTTCTTTGGGGAAGGAAAGGGGGGGGTTTTTTTTTTTTTTAAAAAAATTTTTTTTTAAAATTAAAAAAAATTTTAAAATTTTTTTTTTTTTTTTTGGGCCCCCTTTTTTTTTTAAATTCCTTTTTTTGGGGGGAAAATTTTTTTTTTTAATTTTTTTTTTTTTTTTTCCCAAATTTTTAAAAATTTTTTTTTTAAAGGTTCTTTTGGGGTTTTTTTAAACCCCCAAAAAAAAAAAAAAAAAAAAAAAAATTTTTTTTTTTCCAAAATTTTTGGGGAAATTTTTTTAAAATTTGGAAAAAAAATTTAAAATTTTTTTTCATTGGGAAAAAAAAATTTAATTTCTTCCCCTTTTTTTGGAATTTTTCGGGGAAAAATTTTTTTTTTTTTTTTTTTTTTTTTTTAATTTCTTTGGTTAAAATTAAAAATTTTTTTGGGTTTTTTTAATTTTTTTTTTTTTCCCTTTTAAATTTTTTAAATTTTTTTTTTTTTTTGGGGTTTTTTTTTTTAAATTTTTTTTTTTGGGGGAAATTTTTAATTTTAAAAAAAATTTTTTTTTTTTTTAAAAAAAAAAAAAAACCAAAAACCCCTTTTTTTCCCCCAAACCAAAAAAAAACCCCCCCTTTTGGGTTTTTTTTTAAAAGGGTTTTTTGGGGGGTTTTTTTTTTTAAAATTTTTTTTTCCTTTTTTTTTAAAAAACCCTTTTTTTTTTTTAAAAAAAAAAAAATTTTTTTTTTTTTTAATTTTTTTTTGGGGCCCTTTTTTTCCAAAAAAGGTTTTTGGTTCCTTTTTTTTTTTATTTTCCTTTTTTTTTTTTTTTTTGGGGTTTTTTTTAAAGGGTTTTCCCTTTTTTTTTTTTTTTTTTTTTTAATTTTTTTTTAAGGTCCCTTTTTTTTTCCCCTTTTTTTAAAAAAGGGGTTTTTAAATTGGAATTTTTTTTTTTTCCCCCCCGGGGGAAATTTTTCCTTTAAGGGGGGGGGAAAAAAGGGGGGGCCCCCCCCCCCCCCCCCCCCGGGGGCCCGGGGTTTGGAAAAGGGGGCCCAAGCCCCCAAACCCCCCCGGGGGGCCCTTTTCCCCTTTTTTTTTTTTGGGGGGTTTCCCTTGGGGGGCCCTTTTCCCCCCCTTTTTTGGGGGGGCCCCCCTTTTTCCCCTTTTGCCCTTTTTTCCCCCCCCTTTTAATTTTTTGGGGGGGGGCCGGGGCTTTTTTTTTTAATTTAATTGGGGAAAGTTTAAAAATTTTTTTCCCCCCCAAAAAAAAAAACCCCCCCCCCCGGGAAACCCCCCGGGGGGGAAAACCCCAAAAGGAAAGGGAAAAATTTTCCCCTTGGGCCCTAAAAAAAAAAATTTTTCCGGTTTAACAATTGGTTTTTTTTTTCCCCCGAAAATTTTTTTGAAAAGGGGGTTTTTTTTTGGGGGGGGGTTTTTTTTTTTTTTTTTTTTTTTTCATTCCCCTTTTTTAATTTAAAAAAATAAAAAAACCCCCTAATTTTTTTAAAAAAACCAAAAAAGGGAAAAAATTTTAAAAAGGAAAAAGGAAAAAAAAAAAATTTTTGGGGAAAAAAAAAATTTTTTGGGAAAATTTCAAAAAGATTAAGAAAATTTTATCTAAATTGATGGTGTTAATTTCTCTGGTTTAGTTATTTAATTACCTTAAATTAGTTCTAAAAGATTCAAACTTATGAAATGTAATTATAAGAACATGAACTTGCGAGCCTCGGCCGAGTGAGGAGGAGAAGGAAAAAGTACTGGAGGTGGGGAGCAGCTCTCTCAGTCAAGGAGAATTCATTTTCATCTTCATCAGCCTTGGGTGGCTGGGCCGAACTCCAACATTTTCTTCCAAAGCAAGTCCCCTCTGAAGGCCACAAGAAAGCTAGCTAGCACTAGGGAAAGGAGACAATAAAAGACTTTGGACTTTAATACCTAGCTATTCTTGTGGTGATTACTGAACTGAAAAGGGCTTCCCTCCCAAAATCCAGAAAAAAAAAAAAAAAAGAATATTACAACATAGGTTATGATTGATAATCTACAATTCCTCATGATCATACTCTATACTTCAATGTAATATGATGTTACTGGCATTACCAAAGAATAGTGAGTGCTAGGTAAACACCAAAATCTTTCTTTCCCTGGGAGATGAGAAGAAAAGATTATGTTTTTTTCCCCCCCAAGACAAAGGGGACTGGTTAATTTTCAAATAATTGAATAGCAAGCATTGGTTGGTATCAATTTTATAATAACAAATATGGTTAAAACATCCCATGTTTTCTTATTTTTCACAATAAGACTTGATTCAAAGAATTCAAAACATCATTAAAAATTGAAAAACTAATAAAGAGAAGAATAATGACCTTTCAATGATTAGACAGGAATTAACTATGCCCAAGGTGGCCCTATATTCCCATGGGCCAATTTCCCAGAGCCTTTCCAATTATAAAAACCCTTCTTATTAAAGAAGATTGTTAGAAAACAGGACTTTAAGCAAGAGGACCACTGTCATTAAAATGTGGCAAGAATCATGGGAAAAACTCCCCAGACAACATAGAGGGGCAAAAAAAAAAAAAGATTTCTACTTAAAAGTATTGTGACGAGGTAAGTGTCAAGAAATTGTCAAGTTATCCTTTTAAAATTATATGGAATATGGTAGTATTTGCTAATGCTTAAGGGAGCAAAAGTATGGATTAGTTGAAATGTCCTAAAATCCTTGAATTCAACCCTCCTTCTGACATTTCATCCAGTTATTCAGATAGCTTAAGTAGGTCCCTAATAATTGTCAAAATGGATCTTTAAAGGCCGGTGAGATAAATTGATAATAAAAAGGAATTTTTCCAAAGATTAAGCACTTTATTTTTGCTAGTTACCTATTTTCTCATATTATTTTCAACATGTGAATTAAAGGAAGCAAATGAATGGGGTTTAATCTCATCTAATAAAGGTAAGTATGAACCATTTTGCTTGCTCACCTCCAAATTCTTTATGAAGAAAGTTGTACACCTATTAATATAGAAGCTTCGTGAAAGCTTTGAAATACTCAATAATATTCAGGGTTCATATATTCAGGGAAGAAATGCACAAAAAAATGAACTTTCTCCCTGCACCCACAATAAGCTCTGAACTATGTACTTTGACAAAAAATAAAATAAAAGCAAAATAAAACTTGTACACAAAGGCAATGTAAATAACATCAAAGTACTTTTTCAGAAGTTCCTTGTTGTGTCTTTTCTTCTTGTTTATTAATACCTCCACTTTTTTTTCTTTGCTACACCACAATTATTACCTTGTATAATACTACTCCCATTGGAATACTATTACCATGGAATAATGAAGCAGTTAGGATGTATTAAATATGTAATATTTAACATTAAAACTATATTTAAAAACTTTTAAAAATTTTTAATGTCTTATTTTTCTATTAAAATAAAATTTTATTTTATATTACATGTACAACATCATATAGCAATATATATATATATAGATAGATATAGATATATATATATACATGTGTATATATATGTGTGTGTATATATATATCTATATATATATATCTAATTTTGTGTTCAAATATAAGAAATCTAATATAGTCTATATATGTGTTTTTCAAATCTCTATAATTTTAGTGCTCTTAACCTACAATGCTAAGAAGGAGGAAATATTTCCCTTCTTTTTGGATAACAATTTATTATTGAAACTAATCAGAATTCACTTATGCCTCAGTTTTCCTTTCTTTTACAATACTGTAGTTATTGTGGCTGCTGTTATATTTCTTTTCTCATACATAATTTAAAACTTTTTAGATCTTTAATTCTTTACATTCATTTTCCTTTTTATATGGAATTATATTATATCCATTAGACAAAATATGTTCACTCATTACTGGATTAAAATCTACACTCTAAATCCAGGGTCTTTTTTTTTCTCTTTCACAAAATAAAAATAGTATTTTCTCTCTGCAGGAGCTTTCTGTTACCACTTTCCTTAACACCACATCAAGAAATTGCTGAATCAAAGATTGTAATATGTAATTTATTATATACTTGCAAAATTCCAATGGGTTTCTAAAAACTATTTAGATCAATTAATATTCTTATTTTGTGTTTATATTTTCTTAGAAGCTCAAAAGTGATTATGTCTATTTTTTGCCTTATTATCTACATTGTGATTTGTGAAAAAGAAAACAAAGTATTTCAATTATTATTTCTCTTATTAGTAATGTTTTTATAATGATTAGTGTTAATTTGCTGTTCTTATTTTGTATATACAATCTGGTAATATTATTTGAGTTGTTATCTGTCTTAGGATATGAGATCTAATATTTATCTATTGATGACAATTGCAAATATAATTTAAATATCAAAATTTTCCAGCATTATATGAAAAGGAGTGTTTCTTAATTGTCATTACATTAACAGTTTTTTTTCATGAGACATGTTTCATTTCATACAAATAAAATATTTTCTGTTGTTTGTGTTCTCTTTTATTGTTCATTTTGTTACTAAAATTGCTTTTTATTGGGCCAGTAATATTGGTATCAAACACAGAAGGACCTAAGATGATATCCTTCTTCTGATATTTCATACTTCTAAGAAGTTTTTCAAGTCAAATTCTCTGACATTGGATTACCATCCTTGTGAAAAGGACATATTAATTGTCCATATCTCAGTGTGTTTTCTTCATTGAATGAGAAATACTGTGTAACATACTTTAGAAAACATCAAACACTGAAAATATTAGCTACTTTATGAGTTTTCTAATTATGGATCTGGAATGGACTTCTTTATTTTATTCATCTTTAATTTAGTGTGATCTTATGTGTCAATTATATACACACATAATTAATTATAATTATGGAGCAAAACCTGAAAATTCTGGTAAGCTAAAAGCTTAATGGAGAACAAACTAGCTTATAGATTAGGAAAATACTATTCTCTTGTAATGAGTCTATTCTGAAGAAGACAATCACTTACTTCAGAGATCAAAATAAATAAAAATTGGATAAAATTTGATAAAATTTGTTTGTATACTATGTCAGTATTAAATTTTTTTTTCAAATTTTTTTGTTTTTTTTCTCATGAAGAAATAATTTAAGGTTTGGGTTGGAAGACAATTGTTTTGCCCTAGTTTATAGGGCGTTAGGTATTTCTATAATATCCTATAGTAGTTATAAAGTAATTTAACATTGGAGGTGGTTGTTTGTGGGTTTAGTTGGGCCCAGTTTGTTGCTTGCATGTTTTGAGTACCTATTTCTTCCACAGTATTTAATTACCAACTAAGGCCTATCATCTGGTTTTGGGGTTTGACGAAAGCGATAAAATTTAGTAAGGGGGGTAGGAGGGTTTAGTGGTAAGAAACTATTATAAATATTGTTTGTCTTTGCTTCTCACTTAAACACACAGGGACACACACATACACACACAAACACACACATATACACACATACACACACAAACATACACACACATACATACACATACACACACATACACAGACATACACCTAGACACACACACACATACACCCACACTCACACAAGTGCACCCTTAATACCCATTCATCTTCAAGTTTACAATATTGTGGGGGGGGAATAAATTCATCTGAAGTGAGGTTTTATTAATATAATAATAATATGTCTATCGATCATTGATTAATTTGTCTTTAATATAATTGATTATTAATACCAGCTTAATATCTAAACATGATATATTTTTTTTTTCATTAATATTACATCTAATCATGATTCAAAATTAACCCCATTTGGAAATAAGCGGGTGTCCGATCTTCATTTCTCCAGTTGATGTCCGGTTGAAAAATTTTATTGGTCTTGTTATCCAAGTTGCATTTTTAATGGCTCCCCAAGGCTCCCGCCCTGTTGATAAAACCCCCAAAATTAAAAACCAACCTAATGCTGGTCCCTGGAATGCGGATATGAGGAAAAATAGCATTTTACCATCACAAATGCCTCTATGAAAAGCATGGTTGGAGATAAGATCAAAAAAATGTTCCTGGTAACCAACCAAGTGATCAGGAAATAAGGTTTGTCCACAGGTTGTAGGCTTGCTCCTGAACGATCTTGTATCTTCAGATGGTGGGTTCTGATCTCTTGGTGGAAATAAAGGTATTTAAGGTAATGATCTGCTAGAAATTAACTTTGTTGATCTTTATTTGGATGCAACATCTATTTACCCAAACATATTATGGCTTATGTAATATATACATAATATATTTATTAATATATTATGTGTTATAATAGGTAAAAAGATAATAACCTTATTTAATTAATTTTATCAATATATTTATATTAATTATTTAATTAATTTTGAATTTTAGATTTAAAAAATGAATTCCACATCAACAGCATTAAAGGGAATTAGAAACATTTTACATGTACCTTCTGAAAGGTAAAGGAACAGGCGTGGCCAAAAGAATCACCTCCTGGTCAAATTAAGCATACAATTTCATGGGGAAAATGGTCATTAAAGGGAATAAAAGTATTTCAAAGTTTGATAACAAAAATACTAGAATTGAATAAAACATTGGATACCCAATATCAATATCCAATATCCCCACCACAGTCCTAGCAGTTTGCGAGCCTCTCCTTCTATCTCCCTGCTTGCACTGGCCTGCTTCTGCCACTCAGGACAAACCTTTTCTGGCTATCTTCCAGATTATCTTCTGCTGGGAAATTATTGTACTTCCAATCTTCATTTGTTTTACTATTCAAGCACTATTTTTTGGTCTAATTTGGTAATGAGTAATGAGGTTATGAGAGGGTTTAGAATTTTATCTTCTTCTCCCTATCTTGGCTCTGTCCCCCTAAGGAATTTGAATGAAGATGAGAATAAGTATTTATTATTATTTAATATAAAAAGTTATTACTCAAGCTCACATGGTACCTAGCAAAATAAAATGAAAACACTGGGCAGTTTTCCTGTATTTTAAAATAGCATGCTTAAAGTGAATCTCATTTTCTTGAAATATAAGTAGTACTGGAAAAATAAGAATGTTTCTTTCTATATTATTTGAAAAATAAATATAGAAAAAACCGATCTATGTATTTCATTCCTTATTTTATGTTTTTGTAGAGTTCAGAAGAAGTTTTCACATTGCAGTAATATCCTAATATATCAGGCTATATATCAAGAGGTTAAACATTGGTGTCACAGTAGTGTAGAAAAAGGCAAAAACTTTATCTGATACTCCAGATTATTGGGCTCAGGATGCCTTTAACTTATAACAACATCCTTCTCAACAAAGTAGAGCTAAGCACAATTTATCTGATCATTCATGATATGTGATGATGTAAGCCTCATTCTTCATGCATAACTTATGAAAGGAGAGAGCCATATTTCATTTTGAGCTCAATGAAGTCATTAATGGTTATCAATTTGATTACAATTTTGATTTTTTTAAAATCATAATTCATCGGAACCTTAAACTTCAATGAAATTCTTTAGCTTCCTCTTCCTTATACTATGTTTAATTAATTAATTTTAAAAATACAAAAACTTCAAGACTTTAGAAACCAGGAAAAACCACTTATGAAATATTATACACAATATACTTTGAATGAGTTTTGATCTTAATATTAGTATAATTAAAAAATTGAACATAAAATTCAATTTCGAATTCTAGGTAAGTAATAAATAAAAAGACAGAAATAATTACAAAGGGAAAATAAATTTTAATTGCTTCAAGTGGAAAAAGACTTCATAGATAATAATACTTTTGGTTTGGGATTTCAAAATAATATATTTTTAAATTTTCATGATTAGATGATAGATGGATGATGAATGAGATATTCATAAAATCTATATACAAATTAATTTTTATACAAATCTGTATATATATTATATATATATACAATACAAATTCTCCATATCTACCTTATTCTATCTATATCTGCCATAAGTCTCCTTTATATCATCCTTTCACAAGAACAGATCCATTTTGCAAGTTCTGGGTTGAATCTCCAGCAGCCACTGTCAATTGGCTTACCATGGTATTCAAAAAGCTCTCCCATGTATTTGCCTTTATGGTTAAATGTGGGATAAATTCCAAGAAGAATCAGAGCCATTTTAACAGGATCCTTCAGGTTAAGGGAACAAAACTGGTAAGACTTTTTAGTTGGGCTAATTAAAGGAGCCATCAAAAGGCCAAACCAGGAGACAGATGAAGAACTCAAAGCCTTTCTGACCCAATCCTCCTCTCTTTTTGAAGGATTTGCCTCTATCCCCTTTCTACAACCACCCAAGAAGTGATAGTATTGCTTGCATTTCCTCAGTGTGCTGACCAAGCCCTTGTATGTGGAAATAACAGAAAAAAAAAAAAAAAATTAGGGAATTTTAAGGAAAAGGTCAATTCTCCAAGGCTTTCACAGCTGTGGATCATAACTTTCTGAAGGGGTTTCAAAGGCAGCAACCGGGTGTTGCGGACTGGGAATGAAGAATAAATTGGGGCAGAGGGAAGAGGAGGGGTCCAGACAACACAATGACCTCTCAGTCAGAGAGATCAGAGAACAGCACCTGCTTCTCAGTCTCCTTCTATCATCCTCTCACAAGAGGAGATCCATTCTGGGTTGGATCTTCAGCAGTCACTGCCACGTGGCTCCTGTGTATTGCAACAGCTCTCTAATATATTCCAACAATTAAAAACACTAGAAAATGTTGCCATTAATGGAATATTTCTTAAAATAATAAGCAGTGATTATTTAAGGTCAAAACAAAATTAAATCTAACCAGATAAGCTAAAAAATTTTTCAAATAAGATTAGGAATGGATTGAGGATGCTCATTATAACCACCATTATTCAATATTGCATTAAATTTTTAGCTATATCAATAAAAGTAAAAGAAAAAAGAAATTGAAAAGAATACAAATAAATAATAAAAAGAAACAAAATATCCTCTCTGATGGAATATGATATTTTTAGACAAATCTAGAGAATCAACTAAGATACTAGTTGAAACAAATAACAATTTTAGCAAAGATGCAGGACAAATTAGACTTCAAAATAAAATTCAGCAAAAAATTTTCAGTTATATGACCATTTATGAGAATTTTACCATGGAGAAGACAATTGAATAACATTGGAACTGATGAATTCATTAGGTGAAATAGAATAGGAGAAAGGAAGAGGATTTAGGGGAAACCTCTTTGAGACACCCACAATTAATGAATATGGTTTGAATGAAAATTCTTCAAAGGCTACGGAAAAATAGCACTCAGATATATAAGAAGAGAACCAATAGTCATAAAAATCTAGAAAGTAGTGAATTTCAAAGAGAAGAGGGTGATTGAGAGGAAAAACATGTTGGATTACAGCATTTGACAATGTCTTTGAAATGAACCCTGTGAATAAAAATGAGTGCATATAAAACTGACTATGCTAAAAAAAGAAATATAACTGGTTTGAAAATACAATTCGATCCATAATTCTTATGTTTTCATAACTCTTTTTAAAAACAGTTATTTATAAATTTTCTTTTTCTTCCTTCATTTATATGGTTTTTCAAGTTTTTAGATGGTTTTCTTCTTAAATCATTCCACCATCATTTCTTTAAAACAATAATTTCTATCCAAATTATAAACCATAATTCATCTTACCATTTTGGCAATTAATTGGCATCTCTAAGTTTTAAATTTTTGCTTTTACAAAGAGTGATTATAAACAGTTCCAAAGAACTCATAAAGAAGCATACTATACGTATCCAAATAAAAAAGCGGATGGACTTGAAGTACAGATTGATGAATACTTTTTTTCTTTCTTTCTTCTTCCCTCCTTCCTTGCCTTCCTTTCTCTCTCCTCCCTTCCTTTCCTTTCTTTCTTCCCTTCCTTCCATCCCTTTCTTTCCTCCCTTCCTTCGACCCCTTTCTTTCTTCCCTTCCTTCTCTCCATCCCTCCCTCCTTTCCTTCCTTCTTTCCATTCACCCTTCCTTCTTCATTTCCTTTCTTCCTCTCTCCTTCCTTCTCTCTCCTTCCCTTCATTCTTTCCATTCCTTCCTTCCTTTTTACCTTCCTTTATTTCTCCTCCTCTTCCTCATCCTTTATAATTCTATTTCTTCTTATTATTATTCCTCTTCTTCTCCTATTTTTCTTTCATTCTTTTCTTTGCTCTTTCATCTTTTTTCTTTCCTTCCTTCCTTCCTACCTTTTGTTCGCCCCTCCCTCCTTTCTTTCTCTCTCTTATTATTTTTTTTCATTTTTCTTTATGTCTAATGCAGAAATTTATTCTAGAAATGACTTTATAGATTGCATATCACATTTCAATATATAAATAAACAGACAGGTGAGCAATGAACAAGAAATATGCTGATTTGTTTTTGTAAAGGGTATATAAATGTGGCCTGGCCATTAAGTCACTGCATGTAGCCTTTGCCACCTTGGGGCAGGAAATTTGGTGTGATCCAAACTGATCTTATCTTGTCTGAACTAAGATTTGAAAAGGGTCCCTACAAGGGTTCAGATAATGTAATAAATGCTTTCAATTTATTCATGAAAAATAATTAAGGTGACTTTTAAGTTTGAATGTTTTTAAAAAGTACCACGAATTATGTTGTATCATAAGTTTTTTGTTAACCATTTTCATTGACTCACACTATGATTAATTGCCTGAGACAATTAATTCCCAATATGAGGCTCTATTATTTTTTTGTTTCTGGGGAAAACAAACAAACAAAACAAAAAAAACTTAACGAACATATTAATTTTCCTGTCCTTTGGCTTCCAACAAAATCCATTAAATATATTTGAATGATATAGTAGAAAAGTTAAAAGTGTTTTACATAAAATGTCATCCATATTATGGGATTTGTGGCCACTGACAAATCCATTTTAATCTCCTGAGCCAATTTATAAAATGGGAAAATTTTAATGTCTAGAATCAATTTTGGCGAATATTATAAGTGAAAAGAAATTAATGTTAAACCAATTACACACAACTCTTTGTCAATTAAAAATCTATGTCAAGAGCTATATATTTCAACATCATCCCTCATTATCATAACCCCTCTTTGAACTTTTAGACAATTTATTTTCCCATCCCTGACCTCAAATTCTTTTGTGTTTTAGGATAGGTCCCAATTACATTATCCTAAAGTCACTATCATCTCTTCACACAATTTTAATCTGATTTCCAAATTATCCTTTGTTCGGTTTAGATTATTATAATTAGAATAAGAAGTCTGCAATCAGGGATATTGAAAGGTTCAAATTCAGCCTTAGATATTTTACACCAGTGTAACAATGAGGAAGCCTCAATCTCAGTCTACCTCATTTTTCTTAATTATAAACTGATTGTAATACCACCTACCTAGCAAGATCATTGTGCATATGAAATAAGATGATATTTGCAGAATTACCAGATCATAGTAGTTGTTTAAAAGTCTTATTTCCCCTGATTTTCCCCGCAAAGTCCATAATTACATATGAATTTATCATTAAATCTGATGGTATTACTAACATGATGCTAATAGAAAAAAAACTTTATTTTTTCACATTATTGTTATTATTTTGTCAAGATTAATTTAAGGAATAAATCAGTTATGTGGATTTTTTCGAGTGATGGACCTCTTTGCAGCGTCTTTTACCTCCTTGTTTCTCAAACTATAAATTAGGGGATTTAACATAGGTATGATGAGTGTATAAAATGCAGCAGATATTTTCTCTTGCTCCATGGAATACTGAGAACTTGGCTGAATATAACTGAAAGTCACAGAACCATACAATAATGTCACTGCTGTCAAGTGGGATGCACATGTAGAGAAAGCTTTGCGTCTCCCTTCGGTTGATTTGATTCTCAGCATAGCTATGAGGATAAGGATGTAGGATACCATGATGATTATGAAAGTCATCATTGCAATCACTCCTGAGAAAACTAAAAGTAGCAACTCATTGAGGTGTGCATCAGAACAAGACAGCTTCAAAAGAGGTCGGATGTCACAGAAATAATGATTTACCACATTGGGGCCACAGAAATTCAACCTGAGCAAACCAATTGTGTGTGTCAATGAATTGATTAAATCCCCTAAGTAAGACACAAGAACCATCAAAATGCAAACTCTTTGAGTCATAATAACTGTATAAAGCCCAATTGGCAATCACTTAACGGTCATATGCCATGTGGAAAGAAGGATCCCTCAGTGGTGACAAACATGCCAAAAAAGAAACTTTGTAAAACACAACTGGCAAATGAACTTACTTTGTTCTCTACTAGAAAATTCACTAACATTTTGGGAGCAAAGACAGTAGAGTAACAAATATCACATAAGGAAAGGTTGCTGAGGAAGAAATACATGGGGGTGTGAAGTTGGGCATTCATACAGATAATTATGATCATCCCCCAATTTCCTACCAGAGTGACCAAATAAAAGACAAAGAAAAGCAAGAAGAGAGGGACCTGCAATTCTGGTATTTGAGTCAGTCCAACAAGACAGAATTCTTTCACAAAACCAGTGTGATTCCATGTTGCCATATCAAATATTTCTGTGTTAATGGCCCTTTTATGTATCTAACAAAATGTCATTCAAAATTAAATCATGTTGCTTTTTTCTGCAATCTTGCTTCTATAATAGGAGAGATTAGTTCATATTACCCTACAAAATAATAATAATAATTTGTTAATGACAGAAATGATTATGTAATGTCATAGTGCTGTTACTTTCCTATGCTCGATCTTAGCCTAAAAGCAAAAAGTCGTGCTATTATTCTTTTATATTTAATGTCTATCAAATATTTCAAGACACTTAACAAAGTTCTGTCTCTAATTAATTAAAACACAAGAAAGCTAAATTTCACTTTAAACTGACTGAAAGCATTTGCAGTATGCTTGCTATAATGGATAGGATAAGCATGATTATACATTTTCCTTAACTATTTATTACATAAGTTTGATTTCCTTTGCTATATTTGTAAAATCTTTCACGTAAAAATATAAAAGATAATAGACATCTGGCACAAACGCATATTATTTTTGGTAATGATATCATATCTTGGTAATTATTTATATATTACACTATGATAATTGTCCACATTCAATAAAATTTATTAAATGAATTACCTTAGAACATTTTGAGTTTATTCCTTGGGTTTGTCCTCTATAGATCCATGAAAGTGTGGCTTATGATCAACAGTTGTAACTATCCAGTTATGTTTTTGGTAGATATTCATCAAGTATTTTATTTTTATTATCTGAAATAATGTCTCATGTTGTTTCTACAACATGCTTGAATATTTTTTCATTGGTCACTAATTCAGGTTCCCTTACTGATAATCATTCTATGATTCCATGAATGACTATGAATTGTCAATATTAATTATTACATTTCAATGACAGCAAAAACCTGTGACATTTATTTGAAGTTTTCACTGTCACCATCATTATTCATTCTATAAAACTTCACAAGTCCTATGATTTTAAGAATTTTTCTTGTCATAACAGAATAATATAATTTATGAGAAATTTTCTGTATTGTCATTTCCATTCATGACATTTTTGTCATTGCTCCATTGATATTCTTTCTAATGCTTTAGAAACATAAAACTGTTCTTATAAATATTTTCTTTGATCTAATTTTTTAAAATCCTTGAAGCAAGGTCTGAGTCACAGTTTGTTCATGTTAGTTACTTTTAATTAAAATAATATTATTCTCTTTACTTCTTCATGTACATACATTATTCCCCTTCCCCTAAAAGGAAAGCTACTTCTGCTTTGATTTTGTATTTACATCTTCCTAATACTGAACTATTAGTAAGTTCTTGAGATGATGTGGATTGGAGATGGCATAGTGCATAGAGTCTTGGTGAAAAAACTCTTTTTCCTGAGTTCAAAATGAACTAGAGAATCTTACTAGCTCTGTGACTCCTGGAAAGGCACTTAATCTTGTTTCCCTCAGTTGCCTTATCTGCAAAATGAACTGGAGAAGGAAATGAAAAAGTATTTCAGTATCTTTGCCAAGAAAGCCCTAAATGGTGTCACAAAAAGTCATAAATAACTGAAAAATAACTTCAGTAAAATAAAGATTCCTGAAACATGTAGGTTTCCTTCTACCAAAATTTCTCATCTAGTTTTTAATGGCATTCCCCATCAACATGACAAATAAAATCACCAAAAATAAATGTATATGAAGAGGTTCAATTAGTTAATAGGGAAACTTTCTAGTACTTTGATGTTTATAATCCCTATAATAGTAGATGCTATACATTTGCTTAATTTTCATAAACTTGTGGATGATTCCCTCAGCCAAGGACATGTCAGCATAAGGAGACTATTCATTTAATTTTAAGCTTTTCCTTCATATCAACAGTAGATCCACATAGTCAAATGCAATTTCATGATAATGACAAAAAATATAAATACAGAAGAATGCGGTTTTCTTTTTAGTTTTCAGTGAAAATTGATGTGGATAATGAGATTTTAAATTATAGATGTCTTATTTTCTTAATATCATTGATGGAAACTTTAATGTAAAGTCTTCCTTTCGGTAATCCAAGATTTTCACACACAACCACTGACAAATATGATTCTTGAGAAAATTCTTTGCAAAAATCCTTACCCTATCTTTCAATGTAAAATCTTTTGATAGTGTTGTCCTTATCAGAAACTAAGTTCTGTTTCACAATTAGGCAGTTGAAAACTTGTTACCTATTTACTTTAACCCAAGATGTGTGCTAACAACTGTAGAAAATAATTTTAAATAATTACAAACGAGGTTGTATTTGAATTTAAGTTTCAAAAAGAAGTAACAAGAAAACTTTAACCTACAATGTTTCAAAAGTTTAATTTAATCTATTTGACCCCATTTCAGACATATTCAGGGTAAAATAAAATTGAAAATAAAACTCTTAAAAAACAAATTCTTACCAATTCACACATATTCTTTGAAACATATGTAATATAGAGCACTCAAAATTCCACTGGGCAAAAAAACAAAAAAAAAAAAAACTTTTTTTTTCAAATATAAACTTCTGTATCTGATCCTACAAAAAGAATTTTTTGAATTTGAATGAATAACTAAAATATTTTACATGAATAAATATTTTGCAAAAAACAGTGTTCTAAGAACTCTATATTTTAATAGACGAAAAAAAGTTTGTGCTCATCTTGGCTTAACCAAACAATAAATCCCAAAGCTGCAAAATTACTTAGTTTAAAGATTCAGAAATTAGATTGGTAAAAGCTTTATTTTTTTAAAAAAATATCTTTTTGGATATTCTATTACATTGAATAAATCAATATTATAGACTGATGATTGTGTGATTTATTTTTCCATTGAAAATTATGAAAATCTTCTGCTAAAGAATAAAATATCTCTGATCTGCCTTAGTGGAATGGTCAGAAATAATTATTTTCTAGAAATTCCATTATGTTCAAACCATTCAAGTTGTTTCACAATTAATGTCTGTTCAAATGAAACATCCTATAAGCCAGTCTCCAGTTTTCTGTGAAGTTTTCTTTTGGGGCTCTGATTCCAGGCTTAGTATTCTATCCATGTATCAAGTAGCTGCCCATGTCTCACTCTTTTTGATTGTAAGTTGTGTCTGTATCTACTTCTCTTTCAATTTGTCTCTGTATCTGTCTTTATCCTCTTTTTCTCTCTCTCTTCTTTTCTCCTTCATGTCTTCATGTCACTCTTTATTTCTTTCTCTATATTTCTGTCTCTCCATCTCTGTGTCTTTGTCTCTCTAACCTCTTACACAAGGATAACAGAGTAAGACTTTTTTTTTTCCTTTGCCTTAAGGTTACTACCCTACCTCTCTTTAACTGCCTTGTCTTACATTAAGATTTCAAATGATATTTTTAGAGATGGGGCAGAAGAAAAACTATCCCAAATGCTAGCATCTAAGAAGAACATAAACAGCAGGATATGAGGCTTATGCTCTATCATCTCGCTTCCAGCTTGAGATTGGGAGGATCTTTGGACTGGAATACATCATGTTTGGAACTTTTCCCTTTGAAAGTTTTATTTAATAATAATACTATAACCATTTAATCTTCTTGGTAGAATGTAACAGAGTTTTGGAACAATTGCCCTCTAAAGTTTGAAGGGTTCGGCATCATTAACATATCTTTCCTAAAATCAAAGGGAAGAAATATTATTATATTTCTAGGCTAAAAGACTTTTACAATTATTGATGGACAGATTGTTAGAACAATATCACTGGAAGAACAGGGGACAATGGGATCACTGATTCTAAAGCCAGAAAACTTTAGAATCATTGACAGATTATTAAAACAGGAGCATTAGAGGACATCCTAGAAGATCTCCTCACTGATCTGTTTCCCTACTACCAGGGGACACAGAATGGACACAAACAAATACAAGGAAGAATTCAGGGGAAAAAAAGGTACAGGGATATGAGTCTCCGAAAATTCTTTGGGTAGAAAATGGCTTGTTAGAATTTGACTGTTTGATGATTTCTTGTAAAATTGTATCTAGGCTCTTTTTTTCATCATAGTTTTCGGAAAGTCCAATAATCCTCAGATTATCTCTCCTAGATCTATTTTCCAAGTCTGTCATTTTTGCAAGTAGATAATTCCTTGGTTTTTCAGTTTGTCATTTTTTTGTTTTGTTGACTGATTCTTTTGCTGTCTCAATGAATCATTAGTTTCTTTGTTCGGTTCTAATTTTTTAAAAATTATTTTCTTCATTAGCTTTTTTTTACTTCCTTCTGTATATGTCCAATTGAGTTTTTTAAATGTATTGTTTTGGTCTGTGGAAATTTTTCCTTTTCATTAATTTTTTTTTTTTTTTGGTGAATTTTTCTTTTTTAATTCACAGATCCCTACTTTCTTGGAGTTCTTTGTCTTTCCAATTCAAAATCCTAACTTTCCTAGTGAATTCTTTATTTTTCCAATTACCAATTTTGTTTCCCTCACTTCCTGGGAATTTTTTCTTTTCAATTCGTATTTAGGGAATTTTGCTCTTCTTGTAAAGCTTCTCTTTCCTTTCCCCATTTTCTTCTAACTCTCTTTTTGAGACTTTTAATGGTCTCTTCTTGGAAACCTTCATGTAAGGAAGGGACGTCTGATGCATTTTTGCTGTTTGAGATTTTGGTTTGCGACCTGCTCTTTTCTGCATAGAAAGCTGTGGATCGTCTTTTCATCTTTTTATTCATGTTTTTAAAGTCTTTGGGGTATGTCTCCTGGGCAAGGGCCTTACCCTTCCCTCTTGCAGAGCAGGGAGAATGTAAACCAATTTTCGGCCCGGGTATGGGAGGGTGCTCTGGTGAGAGTTTTCCCTTCCCCAACAGGAAGTGGTTCAGCACTGGCCGAGCTATTGGGTTGCCAGATTGGGCTGTGTGGGTTGGTTGCCCTGGGGGCTGAGACTAAGGGTGAAAGTGTCCTGCCCAAGGCCGGAGCCCTTGGGGCTGGTTTGGCAGCTGACCTCAGACCGCAGACCGCCCGAACTCTGCCCCGGTCTCTGCCTGATCCAAATCGGCCCTGGAAAAGCTCTATGGCCCGGCCAGGCCCCCACTGCACAGATTAGGAGGCTAACCGGGCTTGCTCCTCACTGCCGTCAGGATCACAACTGCCCTGGAAAAGCCCCATTGGCAGGGGGGCTGCCAGCTTGTCTGAATCTGTCTTTACTTCGGTTTGAGGCTCTCCTCAGAACCTAATTTCTCTCCCAGTCTGCCTGATCCCCCCCCTGGAATCAACCTTTATTTGGCGAGACTGTGGGGATTTTCTTTGGCTGGTGAAGGTTGTTCTCTTCTTTCTTTAATTTGGCAGTCAAGACTATTTTTGGACTTTCCAAAACCAGTGAAAAAAAGAACCGAATACTTTTTAAAAGAAATCATCAAAAGAACTGCCCAGATGTAATAGAATCAGAAGGCAAAATAGGCATTGAAAAGAATTCATCAAACACCTTCCAAAGAAGCCCTAAAATAAAACCCCAAGGAATATTGTGGCAAAATTTCAGAACTATCAGATTAAGGAAAAAATTTTACAAGCAAAAAAAAGCCATTTAAATACCGAGGTTAACAATAAGGATCACCCAAGATCCTGGCTCCTCCACCAAAAGGAACGAAAGGGCCTGGAATATGATATTCCGAAAAGGCACAAGAACTTGGGATGCAGCCAAGAACAAACACCCAACTAAGCTGAGCATTTTCTTCAGGGGAAGAAGATGGACATTTAATGAAACAAATGAATTCCATTTGTTTCTGGAAAAACCAGAACTAAACAAAAATTTGATTCTAACCAACAGAACTCAAGAATACAGAAAAGGTAAAGATAACTCCAGGGGGATCTCTTTGTGGGTTACAAAAAGAATACATGTATAATTTGATTGTACTGATATAACATAAAAAAATAGATATGGAAAAGGGATGATGGCCGGGATAAGGTGGGGAAGGAGGGATAAAAGAAACCACATCCCACAAGGGGCAAAAAAACTTATCATATCTGGGGAATTTAAGAGGGGAACATTGTTGAATCTTCTCTCATCAAGTTGGCTCGAAAAATAATTGAACATTTGTTTTAAGAAAATTTTCTCAACTCATTAAAAACAGGGAGGAAAAGGAAAGAAAAAGTAATAAAGGGAAGGAAAGGAAAAAGACTCAAAGGGGAAGGGAGGGATTATAAAGGAGGGTAAGCATCGTGATACAAGAGGTATTAAGTTTAAAAAGGGAAAAGAGGGTTGGGGAGGCAAGAATAAATAAAAGCTTTAATTCTGGGGTTATTAGGATGGGAAATACAATTTAGTAATTCTAACCGTAAATTGAATGGGATAACTCCCCATAAAGAAAGGGAGGAAAAGAACTGGATAAAAAGGTCAGAACCCTACAATATGTTTGTTTACAAAAACACATTTAAAAGCAGGGAGATACATCCAAGGTAAAGGTAAAAAACTGGAAACCAAAATCTAACCCCTTCCAGGTGGTAAAAAAAGCAAGGGTAGCCATCCTTTCTAAATCAAGCAAAAAGCAAAAATTAATCTAATTAAAAAAGGAAAAACATATCCTGCTAAAAACATAAACAACAAGCAATATCAATATTAAACTTATAATAAGAATTGGTATTGGCATCCAACCCAAAGGAATTAAGGAAATTTGCAAGAAAAGAAACAACTAAACAAAGGGAGGAAAAAGTAAGGGAAACACTCTCAAGGGAATTAAACAAACAAAAACAAAACAAAAAAATTAAAAAGTAAAAAATAAAAAAAAGGTATATTTGGATCTTTGGAAAAGTTAAAATGGAAATAGAAAAAACCTTCTACAATTTAATAAACCTATTCAAAAAATTAACCAATATTAAAACAAAAACCTCAAAATTAAATCAAGAAAAAGCCAACTTCTTTTTCAAAATCTTTAATACCAAAAACACATTCAACAAAAATTTAGGAAAAGCCAAAAGGAAAAAACAATCTCATCTTAAAAAATTGGGAAGCAGCAAATTAAAATACAATTAATAATTTCACTCCAAAAATAACAAGAGAAAACATCATACCAAAAGTGGGAATACAAAAAAGGTAAAAAAATTTTATATCCAAAAGCAATTAAAAAAAAAGAAAAAATTAATGAAACCAACTAAAAAAAACTAAAAAAACCCAAATTAAAAACCCCAATCAAAATAAAACAAAATTAAAGGAAAAAAAAAAAATTTAAAAAAAAATAAAACTAAAAATTCTTTTTATAAAAAACCAAAAAAAAATAACCTTTAGGATCAAATTAAAAAAGGGAAAAATAAAAGGTAAGAAGTCTTAAAAAGAAAAAAACTTTCCCAAAAAAGGAAATTAAAATTAATAAAATTTTCCTCAACTTTATCCAAAATTTTATTAACCCTAAGGGAATAAAAAGCAAACTTCCCAAAAATAACAGAAATTCCTTGGAATCCCATTTCAAAAAAAAAAACAAGCAATTACAACCCCCTAAAAAAAAATCCCCAGGAACCAAATGGGTTTTACATTAATTTTACCAAACATTTAAAAACAATTTAATCTAAAGTCAAAAAAGAAAAATAAAAATCCTACCAAATTCCTTCCAAAAAACATGGAATACCCCTAAACCAAGGTCTGAAAAAACAGAAAAAAAATTAAACCCAATCTCCTGGAAAAGAATCTAAAATCTTAAATAAAATTACCAAAAAAAAACCCAAAAATCTTCTCCAAAATAAACACAATCAAGGGAATTTAACCAAAATCAGGGCTTTCCAAAGGAAAACTTTTCAAATTAATTGACCATTTAATAACCAAATTTAAAAATCATATGACATTCAATTTGACCAGAAAACATTTTAAACACCCACCAAAAACTGATATAAATTGGCTTTCTAAAACCTAACATTCATTAAAACCACAAACCATTTAGCAAAATCCAAACTAAACAAAAATTTCCCCACTTCACCTTTACCTTTTAAAATTTAAAAACAACTTTAAATAAAACTGAAAAATTAAAAAAAAAAAACAAAAACAAATTTCACTCTTTACCGGCAAATGGTTTCTTAAAAACCCCAGGAAATTCTCTAAAAATTGGAAAAAAATACATTTTCCAAAAATTTCTGGTTATAAAAAACCCACCAAATCATCCAACACTTTATAACTCAAAAATTAACAGTAAGTTACAAAAAACCATTTAAAAAAACGCCATAAAAAAATATTTAACACAAAAACCAAAACTTTTGCCAAAATTCAAACCACCTTTACACAAATTAAGTTAATCTAAACAATTGAAAAAAATGCTCTTTGGGGCAAAACCAAAATATAAAAAAATAACAATATTACCTAAACTAATCTATTTTTTAACTACCAATTTAAAAAACTTTTTAAACCTAAAAAAAACAACAAAATTCCTTATGGAAAAACAAAAAGGTCAAAATTTTCAAAAATTAAAAAAAAAAATCAAAAAAAAGGTCTTACCTTTTGCAAATCTAAATTATTATAAGTAACATTCCAAAATTTGGTAGAACAAAAAAATAGTTAATCCAGTGGAAAGAAATTGGGTTCCAAAGGGAAAAACAATCAACAAAATAAGCAACTTCATTGCCAAACCCAAAAAACCCAACTTTTGGGAATAAAAACACCTTTAATAAAAATTCTGGGAAAAAGGAAACTAATTCCAAAACAGGATTATCCAACACCAACAAAAACCAAAAGGGTCAAAAAGGGTTTCCATGACCACATAAAAAAAAATTATTAAAAAATTGGGAAAACATAAAGGAAATTTTCCTCTCAAACCTGGGAAAGGAAATGGCCAAAGCAAAACAAAATCATTACCCCAATCCAACCAAAAAATTTAAATTATAACAAACCAAAAAAATTTTTACCCAAACAAAAAATCCAAACAAATTAGAAAACAATAAACTGAGGAAAAAAACAATCAAAATTCTGAAAAACCTCATTTCCAAAAATATGAAAATTAACTCTAATTTTTAAAAATCCAAGCCATTTCCCCAATTGAAAAAAAGGTCCAAAAGGATTACAGCTTCTCAAATGAAAAGAAACTATTTCTAGTCATATGAAAAATCTCCAATTTATTAAAAGGAAACAAATTAAAACAACTCTAAAATACCCTACACACCTTCCGTAACCAAATAACGGGAAAAAAAAATAATTATTTAAAAGGAAATGGGAAAACAAGGACAATCATTTTGGTTTGGAAACAAATCCCCATTTTAAATAATTTAAAACTATACTCCAAATTTCAAACTTACATACCCCCAATAACATTTACACGGGTTATATCCCAAATTATAAAAAGGGAAAAACCTTATTCACAAATTTTTGGCCGCCCTTTTTTTTCTTAAACAAAACTGAATGGATATCCACCAGCTGGAGAATTGGCTGGGAATTTGTGGTAAAATTTTATGGAAATTTGTTTGAAAGGACCAACAGGATGATTTCGAAGGTCTGGGAGACTTACACGAACTGATGCTGAGGTGAAATAAGGCAGGACCAGGAGATTTATTTTTCAACAACAATACTATATTATGACCAGTTCTGATGGACCAAAGGCCATCCTCAGCAACGAGATCAACCAAATCATTTCCAATGGAGCAGTAATGAAGAAACAGCTATCCAGAAAGAACTCTGGGGAGATGATTAAAAACCATTACATTAATTCCCCAATCCCCATATTTATAAACCACCATTTTTGATTTCCCTTCCAAACTAATTGTACAATATTTCAGAATCTGATTCTTTTTGTACAACAAAAATAACGTTTTGGTCATGTATACTTATTGTGTATCTAATTTATATTTTAATATATTTAACATCTACTAGGTCAAATTACCCCTCTAGGGGAGGGGTGGGGGTAAGAGGTGAAAAATTGGAACAAGAGGTTTTGGCAATTTTAATGCTGTAAATTTTAATCCTGTTAAAAGGCTATTAAATAAAAAAAAAATATCCCCCCCCCCCAAAAAAAAAGAATTTGACTGGGAGGAGGAGGAGCAAATTCTTCTAAGAGTCAGAATTGTGTACACTCTGAATTCTAGATGTGGGAAATGGTATATGCAAATATTTGGGGTTAGAAAATAAATTGAAGTTCGGGGTCAGATTCTCAAAAATCAATATGTTAATGAGAATGACAAAGTAGGGGAACAAAATGGTTAAATCAGTGTTTTCAAAAAAGTAGGTCTTAAATTAATTTTATTTTGAGGATGAAACCTTGGATTTGGGTTCCTTCCTTTTCAGGTTCATAAAGGGACCTTTGGGTTTGGGGTCAAAGGCCAGTGTCCAGAGATATCTTAAAAGAATTTGCAAGGTTAAGCCTATCTCTAAAAGAATTGGGGATGAAGGTGTTTTAATATACCTCATTTGTTCCAAAGCTTTTATTTATCATGACCAACAGATTGTTACCTGACCATTTTTCTGGAATTTAAACATTCTCAAGGCCTAAACTGAGGGGTTGCCCACTTCACCACCACCTCTCCATTGGGGCTGCATCCCTATCAAAATCATTCACTAGTGCTCTAAGAATCAATTTTAAAGTCAAGTAGAGGGTTGAGGTAATAATATTATTGATGCAGTCTCTGAGATCCCATAAAAGAATATAATATTTGGTTTCTCCTAATTGAATCATTTTTGTTAAATAAATGGTCAAATATCTATTTGACTTTCAGTGAACGGTTTTTTGGGGAAAAAAATCATGACTCCAGGTGGGAATCTTAAAACAATTTATAGGAAGATTTTAGAATCTTAGTCAAAATACCACATTATGACAATTAAAAATTTTCTTCCTCTTTAGGCAAAATATCAAGGGAAAACCATGTTTTTGTCATCTTTGATAAAGAAAATTATTTTTATTTATTTTTATTATTTGGGACACTTTATTCCTTACTCAAACTCTGAATCTCAGGACATTAATACTTGATTCTCTGACCTGGGTCATTAAATTCCTTCTTGGTCGGGAGTAGAAATAACCATGGAACTTAAATTTCCAAATTTTTTGAATTCATTTTCCAAAGAAAACTGTACCTCCCTTTGCAGGAAAAGAGACAAAAATCAAATTTCAATTTAAAGTTTGTGAGACTAGATAAAATAAGGTGGAATAATATTTATTGCTTTTAAATTGGGAACAATATTAACTCATCATTTCCAACGGTGAACTTATTTTTTAATTTAAACAAAGCTCATGCCTGGGTAAATTTCATTATCCCTTACTACTTTGTTCTGACTTTTTCCTTCCTCCCTCCACCCCCTCCCTAGATGGTGGGTCTTAACATATTAAATATGTTTGGTATATCCTAACCAATTCCTTGTGCAGAACCCGGAATATTCTCTTGTTGCTGGGGGTTGGATTCAGAAGGCAGAAAAATAATCGGGAAGAAAAACAAAATGCAAACGGGTTTCATTCATTTTCCCAGTGTTCTTTCTTTGGGTTGTTAACTTTGTTTCTTCCATCATTGATCAAATGAAAGGTTAAGATCTTCTCTTTGTCCAAAGAAATCCCATTTCCATCAGAATACTCCTCATACAGTATTGTTTTTAGAGTTATAATGATCTCCAGGGTTCTTTCTCATTTCCTTTGAGCGTTTAATGTAAGTTCTCAAGCCTCTCTGTTTCATCCTACTGGAATTTCTTTGGACCTTATTCCATAACATTCCATATAATAATTTACCCAACCATTCTGCAAATTGGTGGGCTCCATTCATTTTCCGGTTTCTAGCCACCACAAAAGGGCTGCCACAAACATTTTGGCACAAATAGGTCTCTTCTCCTTCTTTAGTATTTCTTTGGGGTATAAGTCCAGTAGTAGCACTGCTGGATCAAAGGGTGTGCAGAGTTTGGTAACTTTTGGGGCATAATTCTAGATTGCTCTCCAGAATGGTTGGATTCATTCACAATTCCTCCAACAATGCATCAGTGTCTCAGTTTTCCCGCATCCCCTCCAACATTATTATTTTTTCCTGTCATCTTAGAATCAAACAGGTTAAAGTAACATCTGGGATTTCCAATTTACATTTCTCTGTTCAATGATGAATTTGGGACACTATTTCATTATAAGTGTTAATAGTTTTAATTTCATCTGAAAATTGTCTGTTTTCCGTATCCTTTGACCATTTTATCAACCGGAGAATGGCTTGATTTCTTATAAATTAAGGCCAATTTCTATATTTTAAAATGGGCCTTTATCAGAACCTTTAACTGTGAAGATGTTTTCCCAGCTTGTTGCTTCCCTTCTGATCTTATTTCCATTAGTTTTGTTTGTACAAAGTCTTTTTAATTTGATGTAATCTAACTTTTCTATTTTGTTATCACTAATGGTCTCCAGTTCATCTTTAGTCATAAAGATGACTCCTCCACAAGTCTGAGAGAGAAACTATCCTATGTTCCTCTAATTTATTTATAATTCGCTTCTTAATGCCAAAATCACGGACCCATTTTGATCTTATCTTGGTATAGAGTGTTAAGTATTGGTTCATGCCCAATTTCTGCCATACTAATTTCCAGTTATCCCTGCAGTTTTTGTCAAATAATGAATTCTTATCCCAAAAGTTAGCACCTTTGAGTTTTCAAATGCTAGATCTCTATTCTTGACTATTTTGTCTTGTGAACCTAAACTACTTCATTGATCAACTAATCTATTTCTTAGCCAATACCAAATGGTTTTGGTGACTGCTGCTTTATAGTTTTTAGATCAAGGTACAGCTAAACCTTTATTTGATGTTTTTTTCATTAATTTCCCTTGAGACTCTCAATTTTGTTCTTCCATTGAATTTTGTTGTTATTTATTTGATCATTAAAATATTTTATTGGAAGTCTGATTGAGTTTGCACTAGATAAATAGTTTTTGGTGGTATTGGCCATCTTTAATATATTCCTCCAAAATCTGGGCATAATATTTTTCCAATTATTTAAATCTGACTTTATTTTTGTGGAAAGTTTTTTTGTAATTTTGCTCATATAATTCCTGACTTTCTTTTGTTAGATAGATTCCCAAATGTTTTGTGCAAGGAATAATTTAAAAAATTACCCAGCCATATTTTCTGTCAATAAAAAGTGAAAAAAAAAAAAAACCACAAAAAAACCCAGCATGCTTCCAAAATTCAGGAGTGCTTTCCCTACTTCTGAAGCCCAACTCAAGCTTCTTTTTTTTTGTTTTATTCTGTCATTACATTTTAATTCTTTGACTAAATGTAAATCAACACATACTATGTTCATTTCTTTTTGTTTTCTTTTTTTATTTCTCCCATGTTTTTCCCTTTTGCTCTGTTTTTTTTTTTTATCTCCCAACTTGATTAATAAAGGAATGTGTATTAAAAATAAACAAACACTGCAAATCAAAAAAAAAAAAAATTTTTTTTTTTACTTCCCCAATAGTACTAATCCTTAGTGCCTTGTTATGTTATTATTTTTTTTTAGGATTTGTTCATGAATTTTTTCATCTCTGGAATTTTTTTCTCCTAATCATCTCTCCCTATCGGATTTTCCCCATTCCTTTACAGCCTGTCTCAACTTTACTTTTTCTTCTGTTTGGCATTTGCTGATCACTTTTGCTTGCAGACATTTGGCCCATCCTTGAATTACTTGATCATGAGAATTAAATCATGAATTTTCAAATATCTATCTCATGCTGGTTCCAAGATTCTAAGTCTTTATGTGAATTACATGGTCTACGTGAAGTGAGCAGAACCAAGAAAATATTATATACACTAACAAAAAGAATATTTGAAGTTCATCTGTGTTGGACTAGGTTCTTTTCAATAATCAGCTGCTTCAAGGAAATTCCAATAAATTGGTGTTAAAACTACCATCCACATCCAGAGAGTGAACGATTACAAAGTCAATGTGGATTGATTTTTACCTTTTTTCTTTGTATTTGTTTAGTTGTTTATTTTTCCTGGCTCATGTTTTTATTTTGCCCTTTTGATTCGATTTTTTTAAATTTCTCCGCATGACAAATATGGTATTATATTTACAAGTTGCACAATTTGATCTATTTCAGATTACTTTCTGTTTTGGATAAAGGAAGGAAGCATAATTGAGAGAAAAATCTGGAACACATATTGAGAAGGTGAATGTTGAAAACAATTTGTGCATGTACTTGGAAAAATAAAATAGCATTCTAAAACATATAGATATAGATGAAAATATATAGCACAACACATGAATAACAAATGTGTATTTAAGGTGTGGATCAGTATGGTGATATGAGTTCATAGATACTTCCTATTCCTGAATATTTTTATTGAATAATCTTTAAAATACCATCTTTAGAAATTCTATCAATTGTGGTAACAGATGAATAACATAAAATTCATTTTTCTCATTTCAAAATTTAGTTTGAATTCTTGGCCTATTCATTCCCGATGTAATATCTATTAAACAAAAAAAGTAAACATTTAGTTATACTGGAAAAAAAAAAAAAAACTTGTGTATCTATGCAAATGTATACATATACTTATATTTGTATATGCTTGTATATACGCACAGATACATACACATGTTTGTATCTCTGTGTACAAATGTGTATATATGCATATACCTATATGCAGACACACAGAGAAACATAGACACATTATATTGAGTTCTTAAGCAAAGACTTGAGTCTGGTCAATTTGTTCCATGTAGAAAATAATTAAAATCATAGAGTAGTAGCTCTTAGTTTTTCAAGGAATATATGAGTGAATAGGATTGATATTTCTTAAAGCATGATAATAAAAAAAGAAGCAAAAATGTTATAACTCCTTTAAATTTAACGAGGATTTATTCTGATCCCTAAACCTGCTCTCTCTCTAACCATCTTAGTTCTCACATTGTGGTAACTTGGGAACACATTCAATCTCTACTCATAAAATTCATATTGAAGTATCTCTTTTAGTACTTATTAATTGATGTCTTGAACAAGTGATTTGATTTCATTGTACCTTAACTTTCTCAACTATATTAAAAGGTTTGAATAGTTTAAGGTCTTTTTTTTTCAGATTAATGTTTACAATTCTGTGATGGGGAGGATAATTAATATCATTTTAAACTTTTTAATATTACTCATTTTTAACCCTCTATTTAAAACATTTAACATATAGTAAAAATTTAATTTTATAATGTAAGGCAGATAGGATTGGATTTGAATTAGAGTGCTAACTAATAGATAAGCTAAATAAGTTAAATGAATTGTTGTAATTCTTCTGCAATTTTCACCCATAAAAGATAAAATAAATTTGTGCTTATACCTCTCTTTTGTTGAGCAGATTATTTGAAATGGAGAATCTAAAAATTTTTTAAATTGTTCAAGCTCAATTCATGACATCATTATCAGAATCATTATTTATTCACTATCATTTCCATGAAATTTTTTCCTAGGAAAGTTACAATGCTATTGATTACCTTAAATCATTAATGGTTTGTAATGTTAGAAGTAAAATTGGTTTTAAAATATTATTTTTGTTATTGTTTATAGGCTCCGAAAACATTTTGGAACAATTTTTAGATACAAAGCCAAAACATTGAGGAAAATCGCTTCCTTTTGATTGATTTCTATGATTTAACAGATTTGAAAGAAAAAATTAATTGATATGGAAAATGAATTTATTCTAAATTTTTAATAGTTAAATATTAGAACTTTTAAAACTGGTGAGCTTTTTCATATGAAATAAATTACATAAAGGAAATGGTGGGCAATAATCTTGTTTCAAAACATGGACTAATTTGAATTAGTTTATTTGTTGAAGTCTTAAGTATTATTTTATTCTGTATTTTCAGCATATAGATTTATCACTCTTCGGCTAATAAAAAAGAGTGAGATTCTGACGAAAAATCCAACAATTGGACAAATATTCTTTGATATTGTTCAATCATTATAATCATTAATGACTTTTTGTGACTCATTTGAGACCTTTCTTGGCAAAGACATTGGAGTAGTTTGATATTTCCTTTTCCAATGCTTTTTATAAGTGAGGAAATTGTTACAATGGTTTAGTGAGTTCTTCAAGGTCACAGACAAACTCAGGAAGAGGCCTGTCATTGTAACACATATCTACTCAAATACTCATTTACCTCCAAATTGTTACAAGCATACAAAACATTGTTTGTTTCCAACCTTCATCCCTTAGGCTGAACAGCATCTATTGGTAATGCAAAGCTCCTTAAGGAAAATGTTTACACAATATCTATAGGTGATTACAAGTTGTCAAATTCTCTCTCTTCCCACTTGTAAATTGGTTAAAATTCATCAAAGTTAAAGGAACATTTGTTACAATGACAATTTTGACTAAATTCTCATTAATCTATATACAGGGAAAAGCTACTCCATTCTATGTCTGTGACTTCATAGAAAAGGCAAAAACAAAACCAAATAAAATAAGTAAATATTCAAATAAAGACCAAACCTTAGCATAAAGATTTGGCTCACAATATGAGTGACTTCCCTTAAATACATCAAACTACTCAACATTACTCCTTGAGTATATACCTTACTTTCCAATTATTTTCACTAAAAAACATCTTTTCTCCAGAAGAATAGCAAGAGCAGCATTTTTTTGGGCCTACTGTTCCATTTTTTCCCACTGATATAACTTTCATACCTATCTCTGTTTGTTGGCCCCTCTCTGATGTAACCACCCCTCACACAGAGAAGCACACGATCACAGGATAGAATCTCTCACCCAAATTAGGGCCATTTAAGACAAATCAAGGATTTAGAAAATACAGATCTCATTCATCACACAATATTTTCTATGCAAAGAGGAGACATGCCTGTTTCAGTGTCAGACAGTATATTAGTTAGTGTTCTGCATTCTTGCAAAAAAGGGGTGATCTCTGAAGTAAGTGATCATCTTCTTAAGAATAGACTCATTAAATGTAAACAGCTTGCATTTTTGTTCTTCTTCCCAGGTTATCTATACCTTCTAAATCCAATTCTCCTTGAGCAACAAGAAAACTGTCCGGTTCTGCACACATATATTATATCTAAGATCCAGTGCAATCTATTTAACATGTATAGGACTGCTTGCCATCTATGGGGAGAGGGCAGAGGGAGGGAGGGGAAAAATCGGAACAGAAGTGAGTGCAAGGGATAATGTTGTAAAAAACTACCCTGACATAGGTTCTGTGAATAAAAAGTTATTAAAAAAATAATAATAAAAAAAGAATAGGCTCATTACAAGAGAATATTATTTTCCTTATCTATAAGATAGTTTAAGGCTCTCCATTAAGTTTTTAGCTTGCCAGAATTTTCAGGTTTTGCTCCAATATTATAATTAATTATGCGTGTATATAATTGACACATAAGATCACACTAAATTAAAGATGAATAAAATAAAGAAGTCCATTCCAGATCCATAATTAGAAAACTCATAAAGTAGCTAATGTTTTCAGTGTTTGACGTTTTGTAAAGTATGTTACACAGTATTTCTCATTCATTGAAGAAAACACACTGAGATATGGACAATTCATATGTCCTTTGCACAAGAATGGTAATCCAATGTCAGAGAATTTAAGTGACTTGAAAAAATTCTTAGAAATATCAAATATCAGAAGAAGGATATCATCTCAGGCCCTTCTGTGTTTGATACCAATATTATTGGACCAATAAAAAGCAATTTTAGTAACAAAATAAACAATAAAAAGAGAACACAAACAACAGAAAACATTTTAGTTGTATGAAATGAAACATGTCTCATGAAAAAACCTGTTAATGCAATGACAATTAAGAAACACTCCTTTTCATATAATGCTGGAAAATTTTGATATTTAAATTATATTTGCAATTGTCATCAATAGATATATCTTAGATCTCATATCCTAAGACAGATAACAACTCAAATAATATTACCAGATTGTATATAGAAAATAAGAACAGTAAATTATCACTAATCATTATAAAAAGATTACAAATGAGAGAAATAATAATTGAAATACTTTGTTTTCTTTTTCACAAATCACAATGTAGATAATAAGGCAAAAAATAGACTTAATCACTTTTGAACTCCTAAGAAAATATAAACAGAAAATAAGAATATTAATTGATCTAAATAGTTTTTAGAAACCCTTTGGAATTCTGCAAGTATATAATAAATTACATATCACAATATTTGATTCAGCAATTTCTTGATGTGGCGTTAAGGAAAATGGTAACAGAAAGATCCTGCAAAGAGAAAATACTATTTTTATTTTGTGAAAGAGGAAAAAAAAGACCCTGGATTTAGAGTGTAGATTTTAATCCAGTAATGAGTGAACATATTTTGTCTAATGGATATAATATAATTCCATATAAAAAGGAAAATGAATGTAAAAAATTAAAGATCTAAAAAGTTTTAAATTATGTATGAGAAAAGAAATATATCAGCAGCCACAATAACTACAATATTGTAAAAGAAATGAAAACTGAGGCATAAGTGAATTCTCATTAGTTTCAATAACAAATTTACTCATCCAAAAAAGAAGGTGAAATATATTTCCTCCTTCTTAGCATTGTAGGTTAAGTGCACTAAAATTATAGAGATTTGAAAAACACATATATAGACTATATTAGATTTCTTATATTTGAACACAAAATTAGATGTATATATATATATACACGCACATATATATATATATACACATGTATATATATATATATATATATATATATATATATATTGCTATATCGTGTTGTACATGTAATATAAAATAAAATTTTATTTTAAGAGAAAAATAAGACATTAAAATTTTTTAAAGTTTTTAAATATAGTTTTAATGTTAAATATTACATATTTAATACATCCTAACTGCTTCATTATTCCATGGTAATAGTATTCTAATGGGAGTAGCATTATACAAGGTAATAATTGTGGTGTAGCAAAGAAAAAAAAAGTGGAGGTATTAATAAACAAGAAGAAAAGACACAACAAGGAACTTCTGAAAAAGTACTTTGATGTTATTTACATTGCCTTGGTGATTTACATTGCCTTGGTGTACAAGTTTTATTTTGCTTTTATTTTGTTTTTTGTCAAAGTACATAGTTCAGAGCTTATTGTGGGTGCAGGGAGAAAGTTCATTTTTTGTGCATTTCTTCCCTGAAGATATGAACCCTGAATATTATTGAGTATTTCAAAGCTTTCAGGAAGCTTCTATATTAATAGAATTGGTCAACTTTCTTCCTTAAAGAATTTGGAATTGACAAAACAAAATAAGTTCCATACACCTTTATTAGATGAGATTAAACCCCATTCATTTGCTTCCTTTAATTCACATGTTGAAAATAATATGAGAAAATAGTAACTAGCAAAAATAAAGTGCTTAATCTTTGGAAAAATCTTTACATATTATCAATTTATCCTCAGACCGGCTCTCTAATAAAGATACCACTTGACATATTAGGGGACTCTGCTTAAACTATCTGAATAACTGGATGAAATGTCAGAAGGAGGGTTGAATTCAAGGATTTTATGACATTTCAACTACTCCATACTTTTGCTCCCTTAAGCATTAGCAAATACTATGATATTCCATATAATTTTAAGAGGATAACTTGACAATTTCTTGAAACTTACCTCAAGGCAATATACTTTTAAGTAGAAATTTTTTTTTTTTGCCCTCTATATTGCCTGGGAAGTGTTTTCCCATGATTCTTACCCCATTTTAATGACAGTGGTCCTCTTGCTTAAAGTCCTGTTTTCTAAGAATCTTCTTAATAAGACAGTTTTGCATAGTGGAAAGACCTGGGAATTGAAGCCATGGGAATATAGGGCAACCTTGGGCATAGTTAATTCCTATCTAATCATTGAAAGGTCATTATTCTTCTCTTTATTAGTTTTCCATTTTTAATGATGTTTTGAATTCTTTGAATCAAGTCTTATTGTGAAAAATAAGAAAACATGGGATGTTTTAACTATATTTGTTATTATAAAATTGATACCAACCAATGCTTTCTATTCAATTATTTGAAAATTAACCAGTCCCCTTTGTCTTGGGGGGGAAAAAACATAATCTTTTCTTCTCATCTCCCAGTGAAAGAAAGATTTTAGTGTTTACCTAGCACTCACTATTCAGATCTTGGTGGGCATGCCAGTAACATCATATTACATTGAAGTATAGAGTATGATCATGAGGAATTGTAGATTATCAATCATAACCTATGTTGTAATATTCTTTGTTTTTTTTTTTCTGGAGGTCTTGGGAGTAGCCTTCTTTTCAGTTCAGTAATCACCACAAGAATAGCTAGGTATTAAAGTCCAAAAGTCTTTATTGTCTCCTTTCCCTAGTGCTCAGCTAGCTTTCTTGTGGCCTTCAGAGGGGACTTGGTTTCAGTGAAGAAAATGCAGGAGGTCAGGCCAGCCACCATAAGGCTGATGAAGATGAAAATGAATCTCTCTCTCTCCTAGACTGAGAGCTCAAGCTCCCACCTCCAGTCCTTTATCTTCTCTCTCCTCACTCTGGCTGAGGCTCCCAGCTTCTATGCTCTTATAATTACATTATCATAGGTTTGAATCTTTTAGAACTATATTAAGTACTAAATGATGTACTGAACCAGAGAACTATTAAGCACCATGCTAAACTAGATAAGCACTGTCTTTATCAATTCCACTGACTTAAAATCTTGTAAGAATCCTTTTAGAGTTCAGGCCCATAACACTATGGCTTTAATTCGTCTTTTATTTCTTTTTTTACTTCATACCTTTAGTAAGTTATTTGCCTCACTTAGTTGGATCCTATCTGAATGCAACAGATTGGAGGAGATATTTCTCATATTTGTTCACCTTGATTAGAAGTGTTGTATGCGAACAGAAATACCAACTAAAATGTGTCTGATAAGATGGAAGGTTCTAGGACAGATCACCTGCTCTAAAACTAAACCCTAAATTCCTGCCCTTTCCAGGTTTTCCACTGGGTCCTTATAATAATCTTATCTAATTAATTTTAATCCTTTGATTTAAATTTAAAATTATTTTTGAAATTTTTTCCCTAAAAATAATAAAACACACACACACACACACACACACACACACCAAACCCCATGGACAGAAAAACATAGAATTAAAAGATAAATAAATTGAAAAAATGTTTATAATAAATAGGATCAAAACATAAATTTTGGTAAATCACAGAGTAATGTCAAATATAGAAATGTCAACTGTGATGAAAAATGAAAACAAAAGAAAATGAAAAGCAAGTTCAGGAAAATATTCTTGAAATTATTAATTGATCCCACCTCCACAAACCATTGGGATATTTTGAGCCCCAGGGCAGTGGAACAAGTAAATGAAAATATGAGGAACTCCTACCATCCCACATGCCTCAGAATAGCTAAGGGAAGGGGCAGAGTCTAATTCCAAGGACCATTATGAGATTTAATAGAGTCCTGAGCAAATAGACAAATTACTCCAGGCAGCCTCATGTTTCATTATGGCCCCAGGAAAATAAAGAAATAATCCACAAACCCAACCAAAAAAAATCCAAAGGGTTTGGAACCCCCCCCCCGGGGAAAAACCCCAAAAAAAAAAAAAAATTTGCAAAACCCAAACCCCCAAAAGGGCCTTTTTTAAAGGGAAGGAAAAATTTTTAAAAAAAAATTCCAAAAAAAAAAAAAAAAAAAAACTAAAAAAAAAAAAAAGGGGAAAAAAAAAAATAAAAAAAATTTTTTTTTAAAAAAAAAAAAAGTTTTGGGTTTTTAAAAAAAAAAAAAAAGGGGGAGGGTGGGGGGGAAAGGGGGGGGAAAGGGGAAAAGAAAAACCCCAAAGGGGAAAAAATTTTAAATTTGGGGTTAGGGAAAATTTTAATTTTCCCCGGTTTCCAAAAAAAAATTTTTTTAAAAAATTTTAAATTAAAAAAAAAAGGGAAAATTTTAAAAGGAAGGAAAAAAAGGGGGGGTTTAAAAGGGAACCTTTAACGGGGGTTTTTTTTAAAAAAAGGGGGGGAAAAAAAAAACCCCCTTTTCCTTTTTTAAAAAGGGAAAAAAAAATTTAAAAAAAAAAAAAAAAAAAAGGGGGGTTTTAAAAAAAGGGGTTTTAAAAAAAAAAAAGGCCAAAAAAAGGGGCCCCCCCAAAAAAAAGGGGGAACCTTTTTTAAAAAAAAAAAATTTTTAAAAAAAAAGAATTTTTTAAAAAAAAAAAAAAGGGAAACCCAAAAAAAAAAAATTTAAAAAAATTAAAATTTTCCCAATTTAAAATTTTGGGGGAAAAAAAAAAAAAAATTTTTTTTTTGGGGGGGGTAAACCCAAAAAATTAAAAAAAAAAAACCAAAAAAAAAAAAAAAAAAAAAAAAAAAAAAGGAAAAATTTTTTCCAACGGGAAAAAAAAAACCTTTTAAAAAAAAAAAATTGCCAAAAAAAAAAAATTTTTTTTAAAAACCCCCCTTTAAAAAAGGGGAAAAAAAAGGAAAAAAAAAAAAAAGGAAAGGGGAAAAAAAAAAAAAAAAAAAAAATTAAAAAAATAAAAAAAGGGGGGAAAAAAGGGGGGGAAAAAAAAAAAAAAAAAAAAAAATTTTAATTGGGGAAAAAAAAATTTAAAAAAATTTAAAAAAAAAAAATTTAAAAAAGGGAAAAAAAAAAAAAAAAAAAAAAAAAAAAATTTTTTTTTAAAAAGAAAAAAAATTTTAAAAAAAAGGGGGGGAAAAAAAAAAAAAAAAAAATTTAAACCAAAAAAAATTTTAAAAAAAAATTTTTCCCCTTTTTTTGAAAAAAAAAGGAAAAATTAATTTAAAAAAAAAAAAACCCCAAAAACCCAAAAAAAAAAAAAAATTTAAAAAAAACCCCGGGGGTTTCCCAAAAAAAAAAAAATTTTTAAAAAAAACCCAAAAAAGGAAAAAAAAAAAATTCCCTTTTCCAAAAAAAAAAACCCAAAAAAAAAAAAAAAAAAAAAAAAAAAAAAAAAAAAAAAAAAAAAATTTTAAAAAAAAACCAAATTTAAAAAATTTTTAAAAAATTTTAAAAAAAAAATTTTTAAAAAAAAAAAACCCAAAAAAAAAAAAAAAAACTTTAAAAAAAAAATTAAAAAAAAAAAAAACCCAAAAAATTCCAAAAAAAAACCAAATTTAAAAAAAAGAAACCCCAAATTTTAAAATTTCCCCCAAAAAAAAAAAAAAAAAAAAAAAAAAAAAAAAAAAAATTTTTAAAAAAAATTACCTTAAAAAAAAAAAATTTTTAAAAAAAAAAAAAAAACCCCAAAAAAAAAAGAAACCCCAAAAAAAAAAAAAAAAAAAAAAAAAAAAAAAAATTTAAAAAACTTTTTAAAAAAAAAAAAAAAATTTTCCCAAAAAAAAAAAAAAAAAAAAAAACAAAAATTTCCCAAAAAAAAATTAAAAAAAACCCCCCAAAAAAAATTTAAATTAAAATTTAAAACCCCCCCCCAAAAAAAACCCCCAAATTTAAAGAAAAAAAAAACCCTTTTAAAAAAAAAAAAAAAATTAAAAAAAAAAAAACCCCCCAAAAAAATTTTTTTTTTTAAAAAATTTTTAAAAAAAAATTTTTTAAAAAGGGGAAAAAAAAAAAAATCCAACCCAAAAAACCCCCAAAAAAACCCCTTTGGGAAAAAAAAAAAAAAAAAAAAAGGGAAAAATTTAAAAAAAAACCAAAAAAAAAACCCCAAAAAAAAAAAAAAAAAAAATAAAAATTTTTTTAAAAAAAAAAATTTTGGCCCAAAAAAATTTCAACCCCCCCCAAAAAAAAAACCAAACCCCCCAAACCTTTAAAGAAAAAAAAAAAAAAAAAAATAAATTCAAAACCCATTTTAAAAATAAAATTAAAAAACCCTTTAAAAAAAATTTTTAAAAAAAAAAAAACCCCAACCTTTTAAAAAAAAATTTTCTTAAAATTAAAAAAAAAAATTTTTTTTAAAAAAAAAAACCCTTTTAAAAACCCCCCAAAAACTAAAAATTAAAAAAAAATTTTTTAAAAAAGGGGTTTTAAAAAAAAAAAAAATTCCCAAATTTTTAAAAAAAAAAAAACCCAAAAAAAAAAAACCCCAAAAAAAAAAAAAACCCCCGAAGGGAAAGGGAAAACCCGGGGGTTTTTTTAAAAAAAAAAAAACCGGGGAAAAAAATTTAAAAAAATTTAAAAAATTTTTTTAAATTTTTTTAAAAACCCCCTTTTTAACCTAAAAAACCAAAAAAAATAAAAAAAAAAAAAATTTTAAAATTTAAAAAAAAAAAAAAAAAAAAAAAAAAAAAAAAACTTAAAAAAATTTTGGGAAAAAAAAAAAAAACCCCCAAATTTTAACCCCAAAAAAAAATTTTTTTTTTAAAAAAAACCAAAACAAAATTTTTTAAAAAAAATTTTTTTTTTTTCCCAATTTTAAAAAATTTTTTCCCTTTTTTAAAAAAAAAAAAAAAAAAAAAATTTGGCAAATTTTTTGGGGAAAAAAAAAATTTTAAAAAAAAAAAAAAAAAAAACCCCAAAAAAAAAAACCCCCCTTTTTAAACCAAATTTCCCCAAAAAAAGGGGAAAAAATAAAAAAAAAAAAATTTAAAAAAAACCCAAAACCAAAAAAAAATTAATGAAAAAAAAAAAAATTTAAAATTTGAAAAAAATTTTAAAAATTTTAAAAAAAAAAATTTTTTTTTTTGGGGGAAAAAAAAGGCCCCAAAAAAAAAGGAAAAAAAAAAAAAATTTTTGGGGAAAAAAACCCAAATTTTCCCCCCCCAAAAAAAACCTTTTAAAAAAACCCAAAATTAAAAAAGGAAAAAAGAAACCCCCCAAAAAAAAACCCCCGTTTTAAAAATTTTTCCCTTTTTTAAAAAAAAAAAAAAAAATTTAAAAAAAAAATTTTTTTAAACCTTTTTTTCCCCTTTTATTATTTCTTTCCTTTTTGGGGAAAAAATTCCCAAGGGGGAAAAAAAATAAAATTTTTAAATTTAAAAAAAAAATTTAAACCTTTTTAAACCCAAAAGTTTAAAGGGGGGGGAAAAAAAAATTTTGTGGGAAAAATTTTTTTTTTTAAAAAAAAAAAACCCCCCAAAATCCAAAAAAATTTTTTTTTTTCCCCCCTTTTCCCGGGGAAAAAACCAAACCCCTTTTTTGGGGGTTTTTTTAAAAAATTGCCCCCAAAAAAAAAAAATTTTTT